>NC_133778.1:56144348-56184426 GCF_003597395.2 Chelonoidis abingdonii | reverse complement strand
TGCCTGAGGAGGTTGTGAAGGCTAGGAGTATAACAGGCTTTAAAAGAGAACTAGATAAATTCATAGCGGTTAAGTCCATTAATGGCTATTAGCCAGGATGGGTAAGGAATGGTGTCCCCAGCCTCTGTTCGTCAGAGGGTAGAGATGGATGGCAGGAGAGAGATCACTTATAACATTGCTCTAACATGCCGAGTGTCCACTCTAGCAAGAGAGGTTGCAATTTTGCAATGCTGATAGAGAATGAATATTGCTATCTTATTTAATCAGTCATTTTTGTTAAGTGGATATGAATCACTGATAGAAGTATTCAGATTGTCTAAACTGGCAAAGAGAGCGGAGAGCCCAGAATGCTTCCATTCCCACAGTCTTGCTGATGAATGAAAAACCAATTCAGTTTCAGAAGTAGATAGAAGGGTGAGGTTTTGTTTCATATTTTGGAAAGATGAATGACAAAGGGCATTTCTTTGTTGTTCTATTCTTGAAATTTAAGGTATAGTTAGAACAATTAGCACTTACTAATTTTCATCTTCAGAACACGTTACAAACATTACTTCTCACAACATTCCTGTAGGGTACAGTAAGCAAATCCGGTATTGTCTGTCTCACATTACAAACTGGAAACCAATGACATGTGCAAGGGCCATGGGGAATGCGGGGGTGTCAGCATCAAGATTCAAACCGAGGAGTTCCTCCTTCCCAGGTCTATACATTCTACTGTGTATGACCTTCTATTTCAGATAATTACAGAATTACTATATTTCAGTAGCAGCCCTTCAATGAATATCAAACTATGGTATTATATTGTATTCTTTATTGATACTTATTTTATCTTTTTTTAAATTTGTTAATTGAGTTTATTGGTTAGTACTATACAGCACTCATAATAGTATGCAAATAAAACTCTTTATTGGGGGACAAGACCAATTTAATATGCTATATAAAATGTGGAGGAGCATTCTAACGTGTGTATACCCATGAAACTAAAAGCAAACAGAATTGGTATTGTATATACATGGCTATGTATAAACAATTATCAAATTTATATAATTTGCTTAAAAATCAATAAAAAGGTTAATTAGAAAGAATTAAAACAATACATGCTATATATATCTAAATAGTAATGGTCCAGTAATGTCACTACGGGTATCTTGGTAGGGAAGCAATGGCCTAATGCTGTAAACACTGACTCAACGGAAAAAAGCTTATACTCTCCCTAGACTTTAATACCCGAGGGGGTCAGTCAGTCCTTTATCCTTCAGATGTAGATAAACTCAATACTTGCATTTCTCTCTCTCTCTCTCCTTTTTTTTTTCTCTTTTGTGACCTTAAAAAGCTAAATTCTCTCTGTTGTGCATAGATATTCAGGACATTTTTCTCCCAAAAGCACTTTTGGTGGAATTATTCCATTGTGCTAACTTTCTTGAAGTTGTAGTTCTAGTGGTTGCAGAATGTTATGCCATACAGACCATTTTAGTGACATATCAGCCTTATCACCTGTTTATTGTCAGTGCCATACTACACTTATTCCCACCTTAGTTGACTTGCATTTCAGCACCATTTATAATGGTTAATGTTATCACATGACTCAATGTGTGCAGCTGAGTGTTATGAAATTGTAACATATATTAAAATGCCAGGGGAGAAATATGTATTGTGGCCTGGGAAGTGGCCTGATTAGATCTATCATGACATTATCTAAATCAATGGAAATATTTTCAGTAAAAACAATAAACAATAATGAGCTTAAACTGCAATAGTTGGATTCAGATCTGGATTTCAATCCTTTTCCTTCCCAGAGGTATTTTTTTGACCTTTTAAAAAGAGTCGAGTCAGGTGCAAGATTTAGATCCAGATTCCAAGGCCCCAAAGTTAGGGGTTGTTTGGCTCTGGGATTTTGGCTTAGCTCTGTTTCTAGTAATACATTATCAGATATTATACAAAAATAAAGGGCTTGCCTTTGAAATGCACTATGCCATGATTTCTTTGGGAACAGTACAAAAGAGTTAAGTGATTTATTACTGTGTTCAAATTAACCTATATTACTGTTCCTCCAATGAGCCACCTCCAATGAGCAGCCCATTCTGTACTTTACTTACTTCACATACTATTCCCAACTGTTAGAATGTGCATGTGTTAGAACTGTTACTCTACACGCATGAACACATTAATATAAGGGACAGAATTATATAGCAGTAAGAATGATAATGATGAGTGTTGCAAGGACAGGATCTTCAACTTTCTGCAAAATGTGAAAATCAGAGGCTTACCCTGGAAAAACAAACAGGAGAAATAATACCTGCTTTTGGTCTTGCTGAATATCAGGGATAAGATCCCCAGCTGGTGTAAATCAACATAGTTTTATTGAAGTCAATTGAATTATGCTGATTTATACCATCTGTGAATCTCACCCAAAATTGGCAGTGCTATGACAGACTGCTTTTTTCTTTAAGAGTCATGGTACTTCTACTAACCAAAGGTACTAGTAAAACAATCTCTCTTTCATCTAAGAAAGAGCATACACTAATAATTCCAATGCACCAATATTCATATCCAAGTGTAAGAAGTGGAATAAGGTTATGTATCAAGATAGGGTTAAAGCAAGTACAGGCTGTCCCATTACACTTCAGGTTCCACCAATGATTTGACAAGAGTTTTTGTCCACCATGTTTGCTGAAGTCTCCTAGCAGAGTGCCTCAGCGTTTCATAAATGCCGTAACAATTGCTAGACTATCAAAAGTGGTTCTGGTTTGATCCATAGAGAACACTTTCTACAGCTCAGTATTAAAATGCAACGGCTATGCTTCTTTGACTAACCTTTAGAGCTAATTTGGCAATTAACTTTTCAGCTAAGTTTAACTACATAACAATTCCTGGTTCCCACAAACTAGTTCCACAACAAATCTTCTGATTCTCAACAGGACAGGCCTAGTGTGGAAAGAGTGGGAGATGGCTCCACAGATACAACAGATGCAGATACCTCCAATGGGACAAGAGAAATCTCAGATAAATATGCAATGCACACTGAACGTCCGTCTGAGTATCTTCTCATTCTTTCTTCTTTGTGTAGGGCTCCTCTCCCAGGGAGCTGTTACAGTGCAGAAACTGGCAGTAGAACAGATACTTGAACTAGTGTTCCTTCTCCATTTGGGAGCTGCACAAATGGTCTGAATCAGCCATACCTCTGAAGCCCATTTCACTGGTCTGTCTCTCTAAATGCACTTCCTTTCTAGCTCCAACAGGAGCAGCCAAGAGTCAGAACATGAGTGTGGGTCTGGCCAGACCATCCTCCCAGCCCTGCACCAGCAGCAGATCAGGAATTGTCAAGATAGTGCAACTCTGGCTGTTTTCTCTTCCCGGTTCCACCCACTTTGGTGGTTGCCTCAAGTCGCACTGCCCCTTTTCTCTCAATTGCTTTTGGAAGTAGGAGTCTTCACCATAACCACCTCTTTCGGTTGACAGACCATTACATCCTAACAATTAATGCATCTCTCTGTGGAGCACATTTACCTGAAGAATAAACTCTAGTCATAAGCCAAACATATTATTAACAAACATGCAAAGGACATGTGATTCATATAGTACTTAAACAAATGCCATGGGTGTTTGCTGTCTAGAAATAAACAAAACTCTGGTAAAAAAAATTCTTTACTATAAGGTAATTTAGAACAATTCTTTGCACTTATATAAACATGTTTCATCTAGGAATCTCAAAACCATTTACAGATGTGGGTATTACTATCCACAGGGAGATGAAGTGACTCACTCAAAGTTACACATTATTTCAGTGGCAGAATCAGGAACAGAACTCAAGTCTCCTGACTCCCAGTTCTTTGCTCTAACCAGACCACAGTGGGTAGTACATGTCAACAGGAATAAGGTTAACAACAACAGAACAGCCTTGTTGTCAAATATCCATTTACATACTCACCCACTGTGGGTATCTTCTATGGCCCTCAGTATTTACCAGAGCATTTTTCAATACATTCTGGGTACAACATATTGATTTTTCAATGTAGTTTTCCAGCTTCCCTAATTTCGAAGTCACTAGTCAGGCTTTAGCTACATTTCTGTGGGGTCAGGCACTATACAAAATCACCTTGTATTGTTTTCTTTATTGTATGAGTAGCACAGGTGTTCCTTCAGGAGGTAGCTAAAATGTTATTTTAATAAAATAATTTATTGGAGAAAGGGACCTGATAAAATACAAACTTCATTTTGTAAAATCCCAGGTATTTGGGGAAAAAAATTCTGAAACACAAAACATCAGGTTCCAATGAGCTAACTCATTCCTAGCACAAAATTCACCTAACTCACAGATGTGTGGGGAGAATTAATTAATTGGAAAGTACTCAAAGCCACAGATGACAGATGTTAGATAAGTGTAAAAGATTATTAGTAGTTGCATTTTTCAATGAATTAGACTTTGCTTCCCTTGTTCTTCTCTTTGTTCTCTACAAGGTTCTGGCATCTGAGCTTAGGTTAACAATAATAATAGCAACATATTTAAAAGGAAACATATTTAAAAACAGCAACATATCTAAAACATTCTTTAAAAAGAAACTCAGTATTGTTATCACAATTATAGATAGCAAAACTAAGGCACAGAGTAGTGAAATGACCAAGGCCAGTAGCAAGCTAATAGCAGAACTGGGAATATAACTGAGGTCACCTAGACTTCGAGTTCAGTACTTTATCCCCTGGAGTATACTGCTTCATCATAAGGCCTCTTACTTAGTGCAATTTAGGAACCTTATTACTGTATGGCTCTGTGTGTTAGGTTTCAAAAGTGTTCTGGTTTCTACAAACTTTCAAGAGCAATTAACATTTCAGTATACTGAGTTCTTAAATAAAGCTAAACTTTTCAGGGGAATCGACTATTAGAAATACAGGCAGTTAAGAACATAAAAACGGCTATACTGGGTCAGACCAAAGGTTCATCTAGCCCAGTATCCTGTCTTCCAACAGTGGCTAGTGCCAGGTGCCCCAAAGAGAATGAACAGAACAGGTAATCATCAAGTGATCCATTCCCTGTTACTCATTCCCAGCCTTTGGCAAACAGAGGCTAAGGACACCATCCCTGCCTATCCTGGCTAATAACCATTGATGGACCTATCCTCTGTGAATTTATCTAGTTCTTTTTTGAACCCTGTTATAGTCTTGGCCTACAGAACATGCTCTGGCAAAGAGTTCCACAGACTGACTGTGCGTTGTGTGGAAAAAAAATACCTCCTTATATTAGTTTTAAACCTGCTGCCTATTAATTTCATTTGGTGATCCCTAGTTCTTGTGTTATGAGAAGGAGAAAATAACACTTCCTTATTTACTTTCTCCACACCAGTCATGATTTCATAGACCTCAATCATATCCCCACTCCTTAGTCATCTCTTTCTTTTCCAAGCTGAAAAGTCCCAGCCTTTTTAATTGCACCTGATATGGAAGCTGTTCCATACCCCTAATCATTTTTGTTGCCCTTTTCTGAACCTCTTCCAATCCCAATATATCTTTTTTGAGATGGGACGACCACAAGTGCATGCAATATTTAAGATGTGGGCATACCATGGATTTATATGGAGGCAATATGGTATTTTCTGTCTTATTATCTATCCCTTTCTTAATGATTCACAACATTATGTTCACTTTTTTGACTGCCACTGCACACTGAGTTGGGTTGGTGATGACTGGAAGAAACACGTGGTAAATTACCTGCTGTGAAGGTTGAGAAACACACAAGACATCCAGACAGATTTATGTGCAGTGCTGGGGAGGAGCAGATAGTCATGGTACACGTAGGTACCAGTGAAATAGGAAAAGGTAGGAGAGAGGTCCTGACAACCAAATATAGGCTGCTAGGTAAGAGATTAAAGTTCAGGACCTCCATGGGAGCATTCTCTGAAATGCTTCCAGTTCCACGCCCAGCACCAGGACAAAAAGCAGAACTTCAGAATCTCAATGCATGGATGAGATGATGATGTTGGGAGGAGAGTTTTAGGTTTATTAGGAATCAGGGAATCTTTTGAGAAAGGAGGAGACTATTCAGGAAGAATGGACTCCATCTAAACCAAAACAGAACCAGACTTCCAGCATATAAAATTAAATAGGGTATGAAGGATTTTTTAAACTAAGGACTGAGGGAAAGCCGACAGCTGCGGAGGAGTACACAGTTTGGGTGAAGACATCCTTTAGGGATGAATTTATTAAAGGAAGAACTTTATATTCTAGTGACGAGGAAAGGAAAGAAGTTGGTAAAGTACAGGAAGGAACTAGTAAAGAACAGTCAAACATAACAGTCCCATTTAAATATAACACATGAAGGCAAGCAACTGAATATTGACAAAATGTACAAGTGCATGTGTAAAAAACCTAGAAATCTAAATACTAAGATGGGTGAACTACAATGCCTGGCTTTAAATGAGGATATTGAAATAATAGGCATCATGGAAACTTGGTGGAATGAGAATAAACAATGGACATAATACCAGTGTAAAAAATACATATGAATGACAGAGTAGGTTGTGTTGATAGGGGAGTGGCACTATATGTAGAAGAAAGCATAAATTGAAATAAAGTAAAAATCTTAAATAAATCAAACTGTACCATATAATCTCTAGGGAATAGAAATTCCATGTGGGAACAATAAGAGTATAGCAGTAGGAATATGTTGTTGACACCTGATCAGGTGACAATCAGTTCCTAAATGTAGTTAAACTATTTCTTCACACAGCTTCACACAACAACCTATGGTAGTTGTTGCCGCTGGGTGCTGTGAAGGCTAAAAGAATAAATAGGTTAAAAAAAGGAATTAAATAAGTTCATGAGGAACAGGTCCATCAATGGCTATTACCCAAGATGGTCAGAGACACAACCCCATGTTCCTGGTATTCTTAAACCTCCAACTGCCAGAAAAGCATCTGGCACTGGCATATGTCAGAGACAGCATTGGTCTAGATGGACCCTTGGTCTGACCCAGTATGGCTGCTCTTAGGTTCTTATATTTATATTTGTAAAGGATAATATTTTTTTGTAAATATTAGCTTTTTATATTCATAGATTTATAGCAAGCAAACAATGAATGCTCTAATACAGCCAGATTTAAATGTATACATCTAGGAATAAAGAATGTAGGACATACTTAAAGGATGTGGGACTCTATCCTGGGAAACAGTCACTCTGAAAAAGACTCGGGTATCATGGTGGATTAGCAGCTGAACATGAGCTCCCAGTGCACCGCTATGGCCCAAAGGGCTAATGTGATCCTTGAATGTATAAAGAGGAGAAGCTTGAGCAGGAGTAGAAAAATTATTTTACCTCTGTATTTGCACTTGTGCAATCACTTGTGTAAAACTGTGTCTAATTCCAGTGACCACAATTCAAGAAGAATGTTGTTAAACTGGAGATGGTTCAAAGAGGCAAAAGAATGATAAAAGTCTTAGAAAACATGCCTAATCATGAGAGTCTCAAAGAGCTCAGTCCCTCTAGCTCAACAAAGAAAAGGTTAAGAGGTGACTTAATCACAGTCACCTAGGAACAAGTATTTGATAATGGGTTCTTCACTCTAGCATACAATGGTATCACAAGATCCAGTGGTTGGAAGCTGAAGCTAGCCAAATCAAGGATGGAAATAAGAAAGCATTTTTATCACTGACAACTTCTGAATTAAGATTGCATTTTTTCCCCTGAAAGATATGATATAGTTCAAATGGCAATTATTTTGAGGAAGTTCTATGGCCCGTGTTACATTGGAGAGCAAACTAGATCACAGTGGTGCCTTCTGATTTTATAATCTACAAAATATTCCATCTATTTGGTTCTCTGCAACATTAGCATACTTGTTTTTTAACGTAAAAATCTAAGTTCAAATATTTTAAGTTACATCTTTAGTGCTCCATATCAAATAAATGACTATACTGGTTGCTGAATTGAAGTTTAGAAATATATTTGTAGACTACAGTAAAAGGAAAAAATAAAAAATGAGTAGCTCTATATAATTTTGTTTAAAAAGATATCATCAATAACAGCATTCAAATATGAGTTCCCTTTGTACACAAATAATCTCAGATTCCGCTAAAACACAGAACAGTGTTTAACGTTCCAGAGATTCAAATGATGGAAGAGAGCAGTTTTGAGAATTCCAACATAGACTATTTCAACTACATCTTGAAGAAATGATTTCAAAATACCCAAATGGAAGCAACACTAAAGAAAGGAACAGATATTTCAGTTTGAAGATTGACACTATAAGTAAATGTGCATAAATTTGACATAGCACAGGACACTAAATATTAAAACTATACAAGTTAGTCACATGTGTGCTGATTTTCAGTGGCACTCACACTGCCTGGGTCCTGGCCACTACATTTTAATTGAATCATAGAATACCAGAGTTGGAAGGGATCTCAGAAGGTCATCTAGTCCAACCCCTTGCTCAAAGCAGGACCAATCCCCAGACTGATTTTTGCTTCAAATTCCTAAATGTCCCTCTTAAGGATTGAGCTCACAACCCTGGGTTTAGGAGGCCAATGCTCAAATCACTGAGCTATCCCTCCCCCCATTTTAAAAACCCATTTACTTTACATACAAAATAGTTTAATTATATATTATAGACAAAGAAAGAGACCTTCTAAAAACATTAAAACATATTACTGGCATGCAAAACCTTAAATTAGAGTGAATAAATGAAGACTCGGCATACCGCTTCTGAAAGGTTGCCAACCCCTGATCTATATCATAGATTCTCTCCCAAGTTTTGGCCCAGCTAGCCTGGTGGCATAGGAGAGTAAGAAGGCACAAAGCACTGTGAGTAGTTGCATGGAAGGGAAAGAAAGCTCTCCTGTAGATGGGCAGGAGAGGGTATAAGAGGCAGGGACTGGGCAGAGCTCCCAGTGTGCATCAGCCGAAATAGCTCTGCTGGTGTGCCAGGGAACATGCACTAGATCCAGCACTATTTACTAGTTACTTCTGTACTAAAGCAGCATAGGAACTGATAGAGAGATCATCATTTGCTGACTCACAATCTCCCTCCCATAGTGTTCATAGGGCAGAATAACACAAAGCAGGGCTGCCTTTAGGCCAATTCAACCAATTCCCCTGAATCAAGCCCCGTCCCTAAGAGGGCCCCATGCCCAAGCCCCAGTACAGTGTACTGGCAAAAGCCGGTGCGCTGTACTGGGATGGCCCAGCTTCCCCAGGAGGCAATTTGAAAGGCTTAGGGCTCCCAGCAGGGGCTGGAGCCCCAGGCCCTTTAAATTTCCACCAGACCACCACTGTTGGAGCCCTAGGGTAGGGCTGTGGGGCTCTGGGGGCTATTTAAAAAGTCCGGGACTCCCATTGCTTCTACCGTCCCGGCCCTTTAAATAGCCACTGGAGCCCCACTGCTTCCCCAGCGTTCCCGTGGCTATTTAAAGGGCTGGGGCGGTAGAAGAAGGGGAGCCCCGAGCCTTTTAAATACCCCCAGAGCCCTCGGGTAGTGGGGGGCTCCGGGGGCTATTTAAAGGGCCGGGGCTCCAGCTGCCTCTGCCGCCCCAGTCCTTTAAATAGCCACCGAAGCCACACCGCTTCCCCAGGGCTCCCTCAGCTATTTAAAAGGCTGGAGCGGTAGAAGTAGGGGAGCCCCGGGCTGCTGCTACTACCCTGGTGGGGGAGGGAGGAGGAGGGGACACTCACCATACAGGATGGGCTGTACCCCCTGTACCTGCACCAGCTGCCTGCAGCCAACCCCTGCTGCACCCCCTGCACACACCAGCCCTGAACCCCCTGCCCTGCCTGCACCAGTTCCTGTCTGCAGGCAGCCAGGGCCGGCTTTAGGCCTATTCCACCAATTTCCCCGAATCGGGCCCCATGCCTAAGAGGGCCCCGCACCCAGTAAGAATCTCTACCCTGGCTAGAGGTGCCTTTTTAACTTTTACTCACCCGGCAACGCTCCGGGGGTCTTCAGCGGCACTTCGGCGGTAGGTCCTTCAGTGCCGCCAAAGACCTGGAGCGAGTGAAGGATCCACCACTGAAGACTCGGAGCACTGCCTAGTGAGTACAAGCCCCGCATGTTTTTTTATGTTTTTTTTTTTTAAGTCATCCCTGCCGAGGCCCAGTCAAAACTGTTCAAATTGGGCTCCGCACTTCCTAAAGCCGGCCCTGACATGGACCCTGGGCTCTTGGCAACATCACAATTAGTTTTTCCACCCACCCTCTCCCCAGTGCATGTGCACGCACACACACACACACACACACACACAAAATTTATGATGATTTGATGAATAATTTGTGCAAAACACATTTTCGGCCCTGGAAATATTCATAGGATCCAATGTGTGCACAATCCATCAACATAAATCAATTAGTTCCATTGGCTTTAGGTTCCAATTGCAGGTCCAGATTCTGCCCTTCGTTACTGATGTACAATCCCATTGATAACAATGGTTTTATAACCAAAGGCAGAATTTGACCCACAGAATATTTATTACTGGAGATGACACACAAGCCAGAAAGACCCAAGCCTCACATTTTGAGAGAGAAATCCAATGAGTTAATAGTACCATATTCAGAAATAGGCAGCCATGCAGAGTTATGTTATATTGTGGAAGGAGGAGGCTATATATTGATAGTGATATTACTGTATAGTGATATTCATATTTTAGGAGCATAGTTAAAACTGTTAAATTGAGTGTTTTGTTCAAGGGGAAGATTAAAATAGCAGACACACTTCCACACTGGACAATTGGAGTGAGATATTCATTGTGGCTGCACTCTAGCAGACCTGCAGCACCACTCTGGGAACTAAGGCCCCAGTCCAGAAAAGCACTTAAGTACATGCTTTAAGCACATGAGTTGTCCCATTGATGTCATGACTGACTGGATCAGGGCCTAAGAGGGAATAGGTGAATAGGGAGGAGGGAAATAAAAGCTGACACAGGAGGGGAAAAGATTATGTCAAATGCAGGGGCAAGTGACAGAGTGTAAAAAGACTGGGCCATTTAACACATCTGGGGGACTTTTTTCCATGTTTGAGTAAACTGCTGGATAGTCATAAGAGCTCACTCCAAAGGGGTTTCAGGGCAATCAAAGTTCAGAAGAGCAGTGGCCAAGGAAACTGAAGCTCTCCAGAATTTACTGTAAGATACTATTTCAGTGTTATTGACAAAAATTGTATGCAACTTCCCAGGTGAATGTTTCTGTGCCTATATATTCCATGCAGACCTTCCTTCCAGAGACTAACAAAGAAATAAGCGTACTTATCCCAGATATAGCCTCCGTTTGTCACTTATTTTGAGCCAAAATACTTTTTGTAGAAAAGAGGGTCACATACAATGTCTGTGTGTGGGTTTGCATTTATTTGTGTGTGTGTGTGTGTATACAAAATTATGAGACGACTGGGAAAAACGCAGTATGTGTGCGTACACACCCTGTATATTTTTTCTCAATTCTCATCACATGTTTAGTTCAATAGACTTATTAATCAACCATTAGAAATGAGTTAAGATGTTGAACAGTCATGGCCTTTGTTCTGTGTCAGTTTTGTTGGCTTAGTTGACATATAGCTACAAGGCATGACGGATCAAAGTAATTAAAGTTCCAATCATTTACCTTTCTATGTTCAGTGTCAAGTCAGCTAGCCTTCACCCTGTGTTCATAGCATTTTAATTTTTTTTTTTTTTTTTTTTTACATATTATAGCTGTGCCATTTGCTCTGCTGTACTTAAGTTTGACAGAATTTCCATTATAAACTTTGTGTATGAAGGGTTTATATTCCCTCTGGATAGAAACCTTGCACAGAAAGTCTCAGCCCACAAACAGCTAATTTTTGTCCTCTAGATTTGTTTTAAAATAATTTAGTGGATTTTGGTCCATGAGTATAGAAAAAGAGGTTATTTTACCCTGAATATTTTTTTTTTTGTTAAAGTTTTAGGGCCTTTTTTGTGCTCAACTAAACTTAAATGTTAACGTTGTTTGTACAGTGGAATATTGAACCCAATTAGTTCTAAACTTTGCTGTTCTGTCATACACATTATTTATAATCATTATGCATCTTATTCAGTCTATTGAATAACATACTTGAATTCTGGTATGGAGAAGGAGATGGTTTCTGGACGTTTCAACAATGCCAGGAACGATTTGCATTTGAATCCAAACATGAATTTAAATTGTGAATAAAGTTTTTTCTTTGAGTGGTCTTAGGCTACCTCTTCCCCTCTCACATGTCCTGTATCACAAAGTTACCAGGTGTTCACCAATCAACAAAGTTGTGGGCCAGGGATTTTCTATTTGTTGTTTGGGTATAGCACAAGAAGGACAGGAGACTTATGGGTTTTAATAAGGCCGAAACTTTTTTATATAGATGTCTGGGACTACCCGGCAGATAAAATGTACAGTGCAGGCAAATGCATGCTTATTCAAATCAATTCTCTGGGGCTTCCACCAGCCCTGATTTGTTTCCATCCAGGTACCCCAGCTGACCCATGGCTTGGACCTTACCATCCACCACCCTCGTAAGAGGGTTAAGGAGGGCTATGAGAACGGTGGGGGTTGGCTCCCAGCCATATCAATCATAGGAGACCCCAACCACCTCCCCCATTCTGTTCCATTATCCAGTACCTCCTTTTAAGTGCTTTAACAGGCCATTTATCTAGTCACTGGCTGCCCTACCTGCACTGAACATCCGCCCAACCGTACAAAATAAGTTGCAACATATGGCCTACCACCTTTTCTTCCCACCAGGAAAGGTCCATCCTTCACACCCACTGTGAGGAAGGTGAAAAAAACACACTCCACCAAAGCCAATTGTAGTGGTGTGGGAAAAATTCCTTCCCAGCCCTCCCTTTAAAAAGGGTGACTAGCATAAAGCCCAAAGCAGGTCCAGCCCAGCCTGCTATTCGCATCCACTAGGGGAGGGAGGCTGGGTGCTGGTTTCCTCACCACGTGCAACAAAGAGACTTGCCCCACCAAGGTTTTGTACCTTTATGCACATTCAGGGGAGAGGGGGTGGGATTGAGTCACTGCTGCCTAGCTGACCTTTTTACAGCACTTTTTGACCTCCTTCCCTGCAACCCCAAAGCAGGGCTGCCCTTCTTTGTGTCAGCCCCAGACAAAATCTGCTCCACTTTTGTTGTGGTGCAGTCATTCTCTGATTGTACACAGCCTAGCACACGGGGGTCCTAGTCCACGACTAGGGCTTCTAAGCACTACTGCAATAAATAATGGTGTGTGTGGGTGTGTATATTTACATATAAGTACATGCAAAAACTATGTTAAAAGGAGATCAAAGTGGCAAAGTCTTGCACTCAAAAGCACTAGAATTAAGGTTGGCTATACAGTCTTACTTCAGCTCCCTTGTGTTTTATGATACAGTCTTTAATTATATGATCACATATGATCTTTCCACAGGACCACTACTTCAATCAGTGTGCAGAATGGATGGCAATCACTGAATGAGCAGCTACTTAATATTTTGTTTTAGCCTCATTGTTCAATGTGTACCCCTATGCCTTATTTACTGCATGCACTATTCCAGCCCTGCCCTGAACACGGAGTGATTTATTTCAACAGGGGCTTTCGATGTTATTCATCACTATAGTATCAGAGTGCTTCACATTTATTTTTACAACACTCCCTCGATGTTTGGTGGTATTATTATATCCATTTTACAGCTGGGGAATTGAGACAGAGAGGGACTAAAGCAGGCCTGCACAACTCGTAAAGCGGTGAGGGCCGCATTACTCCAAAGAAAACAGCTGAGGGCCGAAACTCCCTGGCCCCGCGGAAACAACCTCCGCCCCAGGACCTCCCAGCCCTGTGGAAACACCCCGCCCCAGCACCGCCCAGCCCTGCAGAAACAAACCGTCCTTCCCCAGCGCCACCCCACCAAAACAGCTGTGGGCCAAAAAGGAACGTTGGGGGTAGGGAGGTGATATTTGATTTTAAATCAACCAAGGGCTCCCAGATGAAGATGTGGCTGGGAGCTGTCAGGGGCAAATTAAAGGGCCCGGGGCTCCGGCGGCTGGGGGAACCCGGAGCTTTAAGGGGCTGGGGCAGGGATTTAAAGGGCCTAGAGCTCCTGCCACTGAGGGGAGCTTGAGCCCTTTAAATCCCAGCCCCAGCCCATCCGCTGGAGCCGCAGCCGGGATTCAAAGGGCTCTGGGCTGCCTGTGGCGGCGGGGAGCCCTGAGCCCTTTAAATCTCAGCTGCGGCTGGGAATCTCTGCGGGCAGCCCAGAGCCCTTTGAATCCCGGCCGTGGCTGGGATTAAAAGGGCTCTGGACTCCTCGCCGCTGCCGACAGCCCAGAGCCTTTTGATTCCGGCGGCAGCTGAGATTTAAAGGGCTCAGGGCTCCCAGAGGTTGCGGGCAGCCCAGGGCCCTTTGAATCCTGGCTGCGACTAGGATTTAAAGGGCTCTGGGCTCCCCACAGCTGTGAGCAGCCCAGAGCCCTATGTATCCCAGCCGCGGCTAAGATTTAAAGAGCTCTGGGCTCCCCGCCGCTGCGGGCAGCTCAGAGCCTTTTGTATCCAGGCCGCAGCTGGGATTTAAAGGACTCATAGGCTCATAGGTCAGAAGGGACCAATATGATCATCTAGTCTGACCTCCTGCACAAGGCAGGCCACAAAACCCTGCCCATACACATTTATAACAACCCCGAACCCATGACTGAGTTATTGAAATCCCAAAATTGAGATTGAAGACCTCAAGCTGCAGGGAATCCACCAGCAAGCGACCATGCCCCACGCTGCAGAGGGAAGGCGAGAACCTCCAGGGCCCTGCCAATCCGCCCTGGAGGAAATTCCCTCCCGACCCCAAATATGGCGATCAGCTAAACCCTGCACATGTGGGCAAGACTCACCAGCCGCACCCAAGAAAGAATTCTCTGCAAGTAACTCATTCCATCCCATCCAACATTCCCTCACAGACCATTGAGCAGACTTATCTGCCGATAATCCAAAATCAATTGCCCAAATTAACTATCCCATCATAACATCCCCTCCATATACTTATCAAGCTTAGTCTTAAAGCCAGATAAGTCTTTGCCCCACTACTTCCCTCGGAAGCCGTTCCAGAACTTCACTCCCCTAATGGTTAGAAACCTTCATCTAATTTCAAGTCTAAACTTCCTATATCCAGGCCGTGGCTGGGATTTAAAGGGCTCTGGGCTCCCCGCCACTGCAGGCAGCTCAGAGCCTTTTGAATCCCGGCTGTGGCTGGGATTTAAACGGCTCTGGACTCCCTGCGGCTGTGGGCAGCCCAGAGCCCTTTGATTCTCCACTGCGGACCGCATGTTGTGCAGGCCTGGACTAAAGTCAAATTGTCCATTAATTTTGGGGGCCCAATTTGAAACATGAAGACCAGCTAGGAGAGCTACCATCTCCATTTATAATTCATGGTAGGCCTTGAACTGACAGCTGACCTACTCTCCCAGTATGTGTCTTGCATTCATCCAGTCCTTCCTATCCACAGAACTGTCTGGCCATATCTCACATTGCCACAATACTACACGTAAGAGAGGACCCTTAGACCCAGGAAACTCCAGGAGATAACCTTTGCAATTTCTAATAAGTATTCTCTTCAGGTTGGGAAGTCTTTGTGGTAACTGTGGCAGAGGCAGGCAGCATGGTCTTACAACTCCACATATCTCAAGAAGCCACAAGCTAGGAAACCTTCTACCCTATGAAGGGTCTGCCCTTTTATGCTGCCTTGTCATTTCCTCCTCCCTCACCTGTGGTCACATGGTTCCCCATGCTGCCATTAATACATTTTTTTAGGACCTGAGCCTGACACCCTTCCCCTTCCTCATCTGTGGGGAGACTACAGCATAGAGCAGGAGCAAAATACTAGCTCTAGCAGCATTCATGTTGTAACAGGGGAGAATACCATGCAGCATAACTGCTCTCTGCCACAACAAGCTGCACCTCTTCCACCCTATCCCAAGGCATGTAACCTTGATAACACAATTATCCGGCAACAGTGTTGGCCCAGGATGAAGGAATATATGATTCAGAATTGCTGCTCTCCATTACCCCTATTCTTCCTTACAATTGCACCTGATTCGCCCTTTTGCTTCCCTCTACCAGCATTGGTAAAGAGGACCATCTGGTCTATTGATATTAGCAAAGGAAAAGATTTACTAGGTAATCTTGTTCAATCTCTACCCATATAGGCTTGTTTCCTACAGTACATTTCTAATCCTTTGTCAAATTAAGTTTCACATATCATAAATAATGGGGTTTCTTCTATTTCCCACTGTAAAAATGCGTGTAAATTTAGGATGACCGAGTGCCACAAAACAGTATTTCTGAACAATGGTGACCATGTTGTTGCATATTGTTGTTTGTTATTCGTGCAAATGGCTTTTTGCTCACATGCTACAACTCATACAGAAGTTATGGGATTGATGCAGAAATTATTGGATGAGGTGATCGGCCTGTGTTATGTAGAAGATCAGAGTAGATTATGACAATGATCCCTTCTGGCCTTACAATTTATTAATGGATAGGGAATTGTCTGTTCTTTGTACCCGAACGAGCATATTCCCCACTTGTTATTCATTAATACTTGTTTAAAAGGTTTCAGCCATCCAATCAGGGAGCCTAACTATTAAAAGGTAAGTCAGACAATCACCCACATACCACAAATCATGGCAAAGAGCAGGTAGCTCAAGTGAGAACAATTCGCAAGCCACCCGTAGGCTGAAATTTTGTTCACAAACTATGCAGCAAATAATTAGGAATAGTGAATCATTTGGAAAAATCATTCATGAACAGAAAAAGGGGCTAAATTCACAATGAATATAATTCACAATGAATAATTCCATCAGCTCTGTTATAGATAAAAAGCAGGTGATAATGAATTATTATTCTATTATTTATTTATGAGATGCCAACAATGTACTGTGTGCTTCAAAAGAAAGATAAAAGACACTCCCATTCCGGAAGAGCATACGATGAACAAGAAAAATGCACAATCATATTACTTTACAGGAGCCATTTATAGCCCAATCTTGCTTCAAATGAAGAGAATGTGAGTTCTAAAGTTTGTTTCAAAGGAAGCAGCATCAGGCTCAAATTCCTCTATCATTTCTCCCCTCAGAATTAACGTTTTTGTACCTTTCTGCCTTCCTTGTCTCTTTAAAGTTTCAGAGCATGAAACATCATTTTGATGCTGCATCACATCCAGTTAGGATATGCTAGCATGTAGTGTTATGTTTAAAGAAACATGCAAATTTGATCAGGAATGACACATCATCCAAATGATGCATTTACTCTACTCTGAGAAACTCAGGCAGACATATCCTACAAAAGAAAGACTCATACAGCCACATTTTTTTTTACACTGCTTAATCTCACCGTACATTAAAGAAAATGAATTTTTAATACATTCTCGTTCAGCAAAGATTAAAAGGTTTGGTTTTCGTGACGTCTGAATAACTAACAACCTACACCTTGCAGCTGGCACACTTGAGCTTCCTGTTCAGTTTTGCTGGTACCCATTTTACCAAAGATGATAAGACTAACCACTTTCCGCAGAGCCACAGCAAATGTATTATGGTTGCCAACCAGTTGCGTTAATCAGACTCTTTGCAATTCCAAGAGGAAAAAAAAAAAGATAGTGTTACATACCACCAGTTAAGAAAGGTTTCCTTTTACAATCTCTACAATACTGTAGTGTCCTTTCCCCACCACTGCAATACTGGCTAATAATATAGATAGTCAAAAACCCTCTAAAAATAGAAAATAAAATATGTTTTCTCACCTGTGTTCCAGCCAACTCTCACTAATAATATTTATTGATTATGACAAATTGTTTTAGCATGCTTCTGCTATGGAAATCACTACTGCTGTACCCAATCAACAGTAACCACAAAGATATATTATTTCATATCACTTAGGATGAAATGCTTCTTCTTTTCTTCTTCCCCGTCGACTGCCTGTACAAGGCCCTAGGTACAACATTAAGAACCCAATGTTATGAGATACTGATCACTTTCAGCTCTCATTGTATGTATTTGGAGTTGAGGGTCTCTGGAGCCCTCTCGGAGTGCTCTCACTAGCTTACATTAAGGATCCTGTGCACTGGTATGAATTTTGGCGCTTTGCTAACAATCTTGAATTAGGCTTCCCAATCCCCCAGTAAGAGAGGTAGGTATTGTTATCTTTATTTCAAGGATGAGAAAACAGGCACAGAGAAGTTAAGTGACTTAATAAGGTTCACACCTCAAGTTACTGGTGGATAGAATCCAGATCACCTGAGGTTTCAGTACTGGAAACATGCTACTTCCTCTTTACGCTTCCTTTGAATCTCTGCGTAGCACTGGAACAGGACATTTGAAATCAAGGTGATATTCAGATATGCTTTCCCAGAAGAAAATAAAGCTTTAAAGGCTCACTTTAAAGGAGGAACCAGTCCAGTATGAGTGCTGAGATTTTACAGCTCTCACAGGACATTGCAAAATTCTGCAATCAGACCTGTATAGATAGAACTCTTTCATGGTAATAGCAATGTATAGAAGAAGAGTATTATCAAAGAACAGACTCACACAATATGTTTCTATGGACATCAGAAATTAATCTTTGAAATGGTCCCTGATGGGATTCTTATTGCCCCTAAATGCATTCTGAAAGTGTTCCAATTCACTCCTTGTATCTGGTGTACATTTATTGGAGTAAGAATAAGGTCTCATTTAAATTCTGCACATGAATTTGACCTTTGCCCTTTTTGGATGTTACCTCATGGCTGTATCTGAAACTAGGTACTAAAATGAAACCTGCACTAAAGAACTGCTAGATAATTTTGTACAACTATACAATTTACACATTGAAAAGACAGAAATATCTAATTCCTTAAGCCACACACGGGATCTCAGTGATCCTAGAGAGGAGGATTTTTTGTTTTTAAAAACCAAGATTTTGTGAAATATAGCCAGCTTTGTAGAACTGCCATACAGTGATTCAAATAACATATTAAACAAGCTGGCTTCTGATCCTGCGTCAGAATCTGCTATAATGGATCTCCTGTGCCTATGTGGAGTCCCACTGAAATCAAAAGGACATTACACAAGTGCATGAATGCACACTATCAAATGTTGAAGCAAGATCAGGACCTTTGTGTTTTCGACCCAGGAAAAGAATTCCACATTTAATTTCCTTAACACCATAATGATCAAGGATATAAATCCACATGTATATGAATAGAACAGATTTGCATAGTTAGCATGTGAAAATAATGTGTAATACTCAAAATTTGTGATAGAACTATCTTCATATTTTCATATTTATTATTTTACTTGCTGAACCATTCTGGGATCTAAAGCCTCAATGAGATTGGGGCTCCATTGCATTAAGTGCTGATCAAATGCAAAGAAAACATAAGTACCTACTACAAACAACTCAATACAGTGCTCAGTCTTGCAATGAATTCCACCTTGATAGACACCTGCACCTACACAAAGCCTCAATGAAATCAATGGGGCTCTGCCGACCATGCTGACCTCACTATACCATTGGGGCTGCAGAAAAAAACATATGGGGAGTACGGATACAGGCAAAATATGTACATATCTCATATGCATTATACATTTTATTCAGTTTTTTAAATAAATAAAAGCACAGCAATTATGTATCCTGTGTTTGCTGCCCTCTTTTATATTTTTTATGACTGACTAATTTTAGCTTTAAAAAGGGAATCTAAAAAATAAATTTATACTTAGCATAAACCAATCCCAATGTATACTTGTGATGAACAGAACTGAGAATGGTATCTATAATGGCTTGTATACAGAATTTATATAAAATAATTGTTGAACAGCCTGCTTTTTTCCCATGGGCCTGACCCCTGGGAGGTGCTGTGTATAAAATATATGTAACTCTCTGCCACATACCAATGTCAGCAACAAGAACTGGGTTCAAGTTATCTAGGAATCCCTTTCTAAAATAAATACAGTGATGGCTCAAGTCCCTACTCAGAGCTGAACTGCTACTTCTGGCTCTGAGAAAGTAAAATATAATCTATTCACACACACACACACACGGAAAACCTGAATCCATATATAGGGATTACAGCCAAGCCCACAGTTCCAGATATTAATTGTTCAGGTTGGAGAGGTCCAGATCTCTTAGAACACAACAATCATCAGCCACCTAAAACCCACTCAGGAGTCCAGTTAGACTCAATGGTAGTCACGAGGCATCAGCGGGCTCCTCTCCTCCACCTGTCTGCTGCACTCCAGTGAGGGTACACTGCGTGCACAATTCCTATGCCCTTTCAGGGACACAGCAACAGCAATAACTGATGATAATTTATACACTCAGAACACAGGAAAATTCCAACTAAAGCAAAATATAGAATATGGACCTATGGTTAAGCAAGATCATAATTCATGTAAATTAGTATTGCCAGAGCTGGCTTTTCCCCTAAAGAGGAAATAGAGTTCCATTCCTCTATACATGCTAGCTCTGGAGGATATATAATAGAACTGGAAGGGACCTCGAGAGGTCATCTAGTCCAGTCCCCTGCACTCATGGCAGGACTAATTATCTAGACCATTCCTGACAGGTGTTTGTCTAACCTACTCTTAAAATTTTCCAATGATAAAGATTCCACAACCTCCCTAAGCAATTTATTCCAGTGCTTAACCACCCTGACATGAAGTTTTTCCTAATGTCCAACCTAAATCTCCCTTGCTGCAATTTTAGCCCATTGCTTCTTGTCCTATCCTTCGAGTTTAAGAAAAATAATTTTTGTTCCTTCTCCTTGTAACAACCTTTTACATACTTGAAAACTATTATCATGTCTGCTCTGTCTTCTCTTTTCCAGCATAAACAAACCCATTTTTTTCAGTTTTCCCTCTTAGGTATGTTTTCTAGACCTTTAGTTGTTTTTATTGCTCTTCTCTGGATTGTCTCCAATTTGTTCACATCCTTCCTGAAATGTGGCACCCAGAACTGGACACAATGCTCCAGCTGAGGCTTAATCAGCACAAAGTAGAGTGGAAGAATTACTTCTTGTGTCTTGCTTACAACACTCCTGGCAATACATCCCAGAATGATGTTAACTTTTTTTGCAAGAGAATCACACCGCTGACTCACATTTAGCTTGTGGTCTACTATGACCCCCAGATCCCTTTCCACAGTACTCCTTCCTAGGCAGTCATTTTCCATTTTGTACGTGTGCAACTGATTGTTCCTTCCTAAATGGAGTACATTGCATTTGTCCTTATTGAATTTCATCCTATTTACTTCAGACCATTTCTCCAGTTTGTCCAGATCATTTTGAATGTTAATCTTATCATCCAAAACACTCACAACCCCTCCCGGCTTGGTACTGTCCGCAAATTTTATAAAAGTGTTCTCTGTATGCCATTATCTAAATCATTGATGAAGATATTGAACAGAACTGGACTCAGAACTGATCCTTGCAGGACCCCACTTGTTATGTCCTTCTAGCATGACTCTGAATCACTGATAACTAGTATCAGAGGGGTAGCCATGTTAGTCTGGATCTGTAAAAAGCAACAAAGAGTCCTGTGGCACCTTATAGACGAACAGATGTATTGGAGCATAAGCTTTTGTGGGTGAATACCCACTTCATCAGACACACTGATAACTACTCTCTGTGAATGGTTTTCCAACTAGTTTTGCAATCACCTTACATAGCTCATCTAGGTTGCATTTCCCTAGTTTATTTATGAGAAGATCATGTGGGACGGTATCAAAAGCTTTACTAAATCAAGATATACCATGTCTACCACTTCCCCCCTATCCACAAGGCTTGTTACCCTGTCAAATAAAGTTATCAAGTTGGTTTGACACAATTTGTTTTTGACAAATCCATGCTGACTGTTACATATCACCTTATTATCTTCTAGATGTTTGCAAATTGATTGTTTAATTATTTGCTCTATTATCTTTCCGGATACAGAAGTTAATATATACACAAGCTACCGATTTGAAAAATCAGATGTCTATTCCATGTTGACCACAGGAGGAGAATATGTAAGTGGAACAGCTATTTAAAATAGATTCTGAAATAGACAATACTTACTATACTACTATGTTTTTAGTAGGCTATATATAAAGTCTTCCACCTAGAGCATGTCAGCAGCTATTTAAAGCATGGAAACGTTTAACAGAAAGGTGAAAATGTTTTACAGAAAGGTGTACAGTAAGTTATCAACATGCAAGCCATCTGGAACTATGATGGGTAGCTGTAGATCACCCAATCTACATCCACCTGCAGGGGAGGAAACATCTGTTCGTATTTCTGAAGTGATGACAAGTTTGCATTGCAGCAGATAAAGTCAGGATATTCAGAATAATTCAAAATAAAGGCATATTATTGCACCTATAACATTTCACACTTTTATTTATTTCAGTTGATAAGACTCTGCCTTTCAGTGTTATAGTTTCTGTGTAGAATATTACACAAAATTTCAGCGTTCATACCTAGACCCCATTTCAGCATCTAGGCACTACATAGGTTCTACCTGGAATCACTTTCACTGAGTTCACCCATTTGAGGAATGTTTCCCATACATACAAACCCTGAGGCAGCAAAGCACTCAAGGACCTGAGTAACTTAATGCATGTGAGTAATCCCATTGAAGTCAGTGGAACCACTGATGTGCTTAATTATCTTTTTGGATTAAGGCCTTTAAGGAATTATTAACAGAATCCCTAAATTTCTAGTAGAACCTCCCAAAACTTTCCAACGATTTCAAATTTTAAAGTGTAACCATTGTATGCATAATTTCTATTTAAGCTAATGTCAATAATGAAACCTTTTTTTGATCTCCAAAATCTTTGTATCCAGTGGTTACAACTATGTTTTTCAGGTTTCTTTTTCCTTAAACCTGTCATTCTGAGCTCACTTGAACATACATCTATTACGTGATTTACTGGCCAATTCTGTTAGCTAATTCTACTTACCCAGTTTCTGGTGCCTAATTTCCAGTTTGATTACATCCTCCACTTGCTATGGTGTAAATAAGTCATAATCTGCATGTTTAAAAATTAGTACACTCTTTAAATTGTTAATATGTAAGAATTTCATTCAGTACTTACTCCCCAGGTACACCTCAATCTTAGATCCCTGAACTAATTGCCTTATGTTGAACCCCATCAAAGAACAAATGCTGCTCATACTTTTTATGGTTCACACGGTGACCACTTCTTCATATAGGGCCTGACTCCACACACACTGAATCCAATGGCAAAGCCTCCATTAACTTCGAGGGTGCAAGATCTTGTGGGTACTATATGAGTCACAACAATATACATTCATACCAAATTCTGAGATAATGTGTGCCTGGTGAAAGGAGGGCACCAGAAAGCAGTATGGAGGAGCAGCCAGTGGGATAGAGAAAACCCTTCCTCTCATCCAAGTTTTCCATTTCTTTTAATATCCCCAGATTTTCCTTAAAACAGATATTGTTAATTAGTGGGCTAAATGACACTACCTGTGAAGCATTAGTATTTCTCATTTGCACAGCTGGGTTCAAAGATCTTTTTTCTTCTCAAGCAAAATAAGTTTGCTGGTCTCACTTGAATCCTACGTGGACATTTATCCATATCAAAAAACTAATTCACACTTCAGCACTAAAGGGCAGAGTTTGCAGTCTTTTTCTCAAGAGGACTAGAACAGGAATTGCAGGGGTGTTTAGGTCAAGACTGAAGTTGATTATGTGGGTAAGACTGCACTGAACATGTTGTAACTTACCTAGATCTAACTAACTAATTCCATCATTTGTTCACTTTTCCAGAGCACTAAGTCCATCAGATTCATCTCAAACCTTTTTCCAATAGAAAACAGTTGAAAAAAATGTTAGCTACTCTCCAGTCGTCTGGGAAATCTACTGAGCTTATGAAAATGTTTGCTAAAATGTCTTCAATTTCCTTCCCCTACATCTTATAGCACTGCCCTTAAAGATGTTTTCTTGACCTAATGGCTTGTCAATTTTAACAGCTTCTAACATTTTCCTAGATATTTTCAGGATTATTTTCATATTTTAAATACTTTCTCTCTTTCCCAAGGTATTCAATTCCTCATTTTTACAACTACTTTTAGCATTTTATGAGAAAATACATAAGATTGCATAATATCTCTTTAATTTACAAGGAGACTAGCCTTTTTATTCACCATTCTTCCTCTGTCTGCTCTTTAAAATAATACAAAACACTTCTGTTATTGACAGATTAGACACCAAGTCCTCATTCTCTAACATCTCCTTTAAATATTTGGGTTGGTTTTTTTTTTAAGTTTTCTTTAGCAATTTTCCAGAGTTGAGTCCATACTTTATCAAATGATTTTATGGATCTTTCATATCTTCTTTTTAAGATCAAGACTATTCTAAACATAGGCATTGTTTCATACAATTTTATGTAGAAGTTTACAGGAAGATACATAAGGATACAAATGTGTTGATCACATTATCACATGTACGAAATCTCCAAGAAAATGTATGCAATTTCAGATACTGAAAAGAAATTAAATAAATTCACAAATTAAGGCCCCAATCTTGTAAATATTTATGCATGTGTTCAACTTTAGGCACTGTGAATAGTCCTGTTGAATTCTGACTGCGTAGAAATCAATGGCAAAACCCCATTAATTTTCCATGGGGTCAGGATTATACACATAGTGCATAAAGTTGTGCATGTACATAGACTCAGTCTTGCAAAGATTTTTAAGAACTCAATCTTGCAATGATGAGCAATAGTTTGCCCAAGCAGAGCTCTTTCCAGGAACAATATAAAGTGATATAAATTATTTTGTATCCCAAAATCTATGCACCTAATAAAATAAAAATACTCAAGAAACCAAATAAAAAATAAAAAGCCCATTCAAATCAGAATGAAAAATGGAGGAAATTAAAAATGAGACACAAAATTAATAATCATCTTTATGACATTCTCTTGTCCCATTTAAGATAAGACCTAACTTTTGCTTGCACTTAATCTATCATTGTTTTTAAACTATCATTCTGAATATGTATATATAAAAGTGGGAATATAATTGTTACATAAAATCAAAATTACTAAAAAATTTTGGATTGCAAATATTAGATTGGTTTCTATTGACAATAAAAAACTGTCCCAAGTTTCAACAGTCTCACAATGTAAGAAAAAGTTTGTCTATATTAGGAGATACCAAAGCCATACAGGTTTTGTCTGTGGAGAGCATCATTTTGAAATCCTTGCACTAACACTGTAAGCAGCTGGAATTACATAGATTTTTATAACCGGGTTCATAATTGGATGGTTCACATGAAGGTAGAAACCTAAAAGAAAATGAAGGTGTCAAAAGCAAATCTAACACAGCAATTAGAATTTTTTGTCTAATGTTAGACCAAAAAAGAGTAACAACAGGAAAATCGCACCATAGATATACAGAGCACCCCCACTTCACCTTTAACAACAGTATGGTGAAATTCTCTGATTCACATTATTTACCTTTGTAGGCATAATGGTCTGAAAACAATTTAAGTGAGCTTCTTGTAACATTAATATAAGAATGAATTAATATCTTATAATAAGAAGAAAATATATATTTCCAAATCTTACTGGGTCTGTTTCACTTCAGCTAAGTTAACTGGGAAGTCTCTTTTCCACACAGTAATATTAGTTTGGCTTTTTCCATACCATTTATGCTCTAAAAATATTTGAACTCTCAAAAAATGTAACTGCAGGTTATGCTCATGGAGCCATATTTTGGCTGTGTGTATGTATGTTGGCCCCCCCAGAAATCAAGGAGAGCCAGCCAGACACATCTGTAGCTAGGATGTGGCCTGTATTCTTAAAGTGCAGTTCTACTCCAAAAAGTGACTATGTAAAAATGGCAATTATTTAAGAGATCTGCTCCATGTGTATATTTAGAATCACTTATGTTTACATAAGGGATAGATAAGTGTTTATTGTTGTTAACAATGCACAGGGTACACAGCTACAAGAGAGTTTATGTAGTTCCCATCCTTCTCACCCATCTTTAGCAGACTAGTTTACTACGGGCCATAATGTGTCACTGATTTTTAAGCAGAACTTACTTTGAAAATACTGAAGAGCTCTGCTCAAGAACTAGTGGCATAATATCAACCTAAATCTTAAGCAGGGTTAAATGCTCACTTCAGCTTTTTCTGGGCAGCTAAATACAACTGGGTTGCAAAGTAGTAACAAGGCAGAACTGGAAAACGAGGTTGCATGGGAGTAACCAAAGGCATAATTAGCCTGAAGAAGCATCTTTAGGTATTATTGCAATATAAATATTAAAGACCCCGGTTAGGAAAGAGAGCACCTTTGGGCTAGACAAAGACATTCTTCCTCCTCTGACAAACTTACAGTGTAAGGCCCTGATCCTGCAAAGTTACTTCAGTGTGTCTCTGTCTGCATGGAGCAGCTTACAAGACAAGGGCCGAAGAATGGTGATCATGCACAAAAGGAAAGAATTCAGTTTGACTTTCAAGGGCCAGGATGAGCTAAAAACCCATCTTTTTATGTGTAAACAAATCCACTTGATAGGAAATAATTAAGACACAAACATAGAGACCCAAATTATGCATTTTTCCACAATCATTTTTAGCATAGAACCATACTATCAACACTTCTCATTTCCATGTCAGACTTGGAGTACAGAAATTGGTTGCAGCTGAAAGCAGAGACAAATTGTTCATCAAAGTGTGATTTTTGTGAGGAGACCTCTCTTGTCTCAAAGTTTGTGCAAGATTTGTGATGTTTAGTAGTCATAGTGCCTAACATTAAAGAGTGTGCTGAAAATGTCATGAGTTCTAAGCAGAGATTTAGGGTAGGAATCTACAATCCCTAGGAAGATAAATTTCCCATGACAACAATAGGAACTAACTGCAGAATCAGAAGTAGGGTGCTCAGTTTTCCATAAAAACTTAATTAGGGATCAGTGGAATGATTAAAGTAAAATGAGGACCTCTGAACTTTAACCCAAATTTAAAATTAAGTTTACTGTAAGTTACCAAAAATGAGGTTAACTACTTCATTACTTTTCATTTCTGAACTGCCAGATTTCTGTTAGAACTGGAAGCAGAAATGTCAGAATTTCACAAGACATTTTTGTGAGGCTTTCCGCCCAATTTTGCATGCTCAGACTAAAAAAGGTGCTAGCGTACATAAACATATTAATTGAACCTGTAGGCTAAACATTGAGTTTCAACCAATGTTATGTTCCTCCTCTTTTTATTTATTTATTTTTTTTTACATTTTTATTGTATTGAATATCTACTATTTAATTTGGCTGCCTAAATTAAACCAAACGACTACTCAGATTGGGATTTAGCTGCTCCTTTTAGGAGCCTAAAGGACAATTTGACTGCACGACGATAGATGGTCCTTTGGTTAAGGCACAGGACTGGAAATCTGTAAAAACTTTGCCACAGACAATGTGTGATCTTTAGCAAGTCACTTAGAATTTCAGTGACTCAGTTTTATCAGTGCTTGTCTACTATATCTCAAAAAACTATACTAACTAATGTCTGTTAAATTATTCTGTTATTAAATTAAGAATCTGGGACCCTGTCAGACACTACTGTTTTTAAAAAGTGTGGTTTCTCACAAGAAAGATTTTTCCCCTCCCTTTTTCCATTTGCCTAATGTCAGTTCTTGTTTTTCAGAAAATAATTTTATGTTGTCCTGGTTCCTGTATTTTGAGTTTATGTCAAAAAATGGATACAAGAATTTCAAAATCAAGGCCACTACAAAAGAAGGAATCCCAAACTTTCTCAAGTACTGGAATTAACAGAGCTGCTAAATTCTAAGGTAAGGATCAATGCACAATCAATTAATCTTGATCTCATTGGGAATGGAGCATATTTAAGCACACGTTAAGCCTGAAGCAGGACTAGTGACTGCCTTAGAGAGACTTAAAGAGAAGAAATGAGAATGAACTTCAAAACTTCCCATTTGAAAAGCTTCTTCCCCCATAAAGCATTGGGGGAAGAGGGGCTGAAGAAAGTTACAGTCACTGAAGACCATAACCAAACTTCTAAGTGCTTAATTCTTTTACTCAGACAGACTGAAATAAAGAGAAGTGAGAGAACCAAAGTTCACTGAAGTCTGTAGGAGCTGTTCCACTGACTTCAGTTGACTTTGGATCAGGCTCCTAAATGTGCACTGAGGCTCCATCCTCCATTTCTTTTGGGAACTATAAAATATTGAGAGCAGAACCCTTTCCCCTGATGTTGAGGTGGCCCTTGCTCTATAACTTGTTTGAGAAGAGAGTCCACCTCTTGTTGGAGGATGTCCTAATAAGAATGGTCCCTGAAGATGGTCCAGGAACAGCATTTGTGGGATGGTGGAGAAAGAAGCTCAATGGTGTAACCAAAGTGGATAACATTGTTATAGCCCTTCAGTTACAGGTGAAGTACATTAGGCAGCCACCAAAGCTGGTTTGGGACACAGGTGGGGATGCCATAAGTGATGGTTCACAACTTTCAAGTGTCCTGTCAAAAGTAACCTTTAGCCAGTGGATGAGGTTGGGTGGCTGATATCAAGGTGGATAGGCTACATTCTGGCAACCGCTGAGCCTTGTGTGGTGGTTCGTACGGTTTTGGTGGTGGAAAAGCTGTGGAGGAGGCCTTAGTTTATACACCTGTTTTATGGTGTTTCCTCTGTGGGGCCAAAGTATAAATGCCCAGAGAGCACAGGGTTGTACTTCAGCCTTTTAATGAGCACAAAGACTCATCTGTCTTCTTGCTGAAGAGATATTTAATCAAAAGGAAAATCCTCAGTGATGTTCTGAACCTCTCTGGGTTGCCCAAAGAGTGGAACTATTATTCATGTCTCATTACTTGTAGTGTCTTCTATAGTTTTAGATGCAGTGTTGGCCATGTCTCCTGTGGTCTGGAGTGAGGTTTGTGGCATGAGTCTACCCTCATCGACAAGGATTTGGAATTGGGGTCTGTCCTCCCAAACAAGCTGATCTTTAAACTCAGACAATTTGGAGCAGTTCATAAAATCATATTTTGCTAACAGGGCCTAGTAGTTAACTATTTGAAACTGGAGGCTGGTGGAGATTGTGAGTATGAGAGGGAGAAGATATTCTCCTGGGAGGTATAAATCTCAGTCTGTCCTAGAGTGCCAGGGGTCCCAGTACTTGGTGTAGTCAGAGCTGGTGCATCCATGTACGTAGGGGCCAGCAGATCCTTACAGGATCAGAACAGTACCAGTGGAGAGGAGTCTCATCTGGAGCTCTTGGAAGATGCTGATTCTTCAGCTTACTAGTTGGTAGTGAACTCGGAACCATTGGATCCTTGCTCCTGAATGCCTTACCTTTGTAAGAGGCTTAAATGGGACTAAGTCTTTAGGACCCAAGCACAAGGACTAATCCAATTTGGAGACAGATGGAAAGTGATCCCTTCTCTTGGGAGCAGATCTGGAGGGGGATAGAGCATAAGAATGGTCATACTGGGTCAGACCAAAGGCCCATTGAACTCACTATCCTGTCTTCCAACAGTGGCCAATTCCAGGTGCCCCAGAGGGAATGAACAGAACAGGTAATCATCAGGTGATCCATTCCCTGTTGCTCATTCCCAGCTTCTGGCAAAAAGGATCTGTTCTTGTGAAAGTACCTGTTACTCTCATGAGAAGCTTGTGATAATGGGTCTTTGGATTTATCAGATCTGACTTCTGCTCTGGAACTCATACTTGGAGGTGCACTGTTCAAGGCCTGAGGTTTATGTTCAGGGGTCTCCCCAGCCTGGATCCAATTGGGGGGGTCTCTTGTCTTTCTCCATGCGATGCTTCCTCAGTCGAAACTCTTGTCCCTCTTGGGCTTGAGGATAGGAGGAGCAACAGATACTGCCCTTGCAGGAGATATGTTTCCTCCCAAGGCAGTAAAGTCAGCACTGGTGTCTGTTACCAACCAAGAGGGAGTAAAGACAGGACACACAGCTCTTAAATCCCAGAACTCTGGTCATAGTCCTTCTCCCGAGGGGGGAATGGAGAGGGTCCCCGAGACAGGGAAAAAACTAGTTTACACTACCTACATAAAGACTACTTGAAACACTAATAACTGTATACAATTATATTTACAGAATTGAAAGAGAGTGCAATTATAGCTTCATACACAGAGGTTCAGGCTCAGGCTATGTGGAGATAAGAAGGAACAGGAGAAGCAGTTGGTCCACCCCTCCCCATATACCCTTGGCAATGAGCAAAAAGAGATCTATGGTGTGGTTGCACACCAACAGACACTACTCGCAAGAATTTCTGGTCTTGGATGCATGGCCTGCAAGCATACTCAGGTATGGAATACATATAGAACTGGCACTCAAAGAAGAATATAAAGTTTGAATATCAGTTTAAGCATTTTAACATCCATCAGGATGAAAGTCACTATTTAAATGTAAAATTATTATCGAGAGCAAAACTGTCAACAAATGTGGTAACGTCTATCTCTAACTATAAGCAATTATAGAGCTAATCTCCAGCTCTCAAAAATAACAGCAGATGGTATTTTTTAGAAAATTCAAATATATCATATTGTATTTTTTAGTACATCATGATGGCAAATAATAATATGTGAATCCTACAAGTACAAGACAAATCTGCAAGTATAACATTCTTCTCTTCCAGTGAACATCCTGTGAATTCATAAATATTTAGATTTTGCAACTTATAATTATGTAGCACTGGGAGGAAAAAGCAAAAAAAGTGACTATATACAAGTATATAAAAGAACATTCATAAATTACAAATGTGCATTGTTCTGAAAACGATACCTCCTGTGTTTTTGTGTTTTATGCCAAACCATAGGAGAGCTTCTTGCATCTTCCCCAGTTGGGTAAAAATTATACTTGTAAGTTTGAATGACTATTGATTGCTTATTATACTTTCTATTAATAGTCCTAAATTATTATGTATGAGCCATCATTGTCGGTATTTGCTAACATAAAAAGAAAAGTTTGTACTGCCACGCGGATAATCCTCCTTAAGAAACTGACAAACACAATTATAGAAGTGCTGCAAAGTATGTATTTTCTGTAAAAATAATTATCTAAAATAGTACAGTTAAATGCTATCTTGTTATTACTTTTTTGTATAAGTTGGCTGGATGTAGCCTTTTATATACCATAAGTTAATTTGGGCATTAATAAATGTGAACTGAATAAAAAGTCTTAAAATTTAAACGACTCTTCCTTCCATCCTACTTCTTAGAATCACATGAACTATTCACTGCAAATTATTTTATCAAATGAATTGTACCCATATTTGGTTGATGAATAATCCATCAATAAGTGTTGATTTTTACAAGTTCCATTTTTATTTAAAATTGTGTGAGAACACTTTATGAAAACAAATTGCAACCTTTGGGTTATTCACAAATTGTTTCATCAACATTCAACTATTTGCACTGAGACAGATTGAGTCAATCCTCACCATCTTAAGTATGGGTTGGACAGATGATCATTTTATATGATTTGTGGTATGTGATTATCATATAACATTGTTTTTTTCTACTCCATGACAAACTTTTATCAGCTGGAGGAGGGGAACAAAGGATTCTAAGCTGACTGCACAATACATGCAATGGAATAATAGTGAGATGTTGCTTTCTATTAATGTTCTTGTGAACAAAATAATATTCACTTGCATGATTGTTCATTTAAAAAAAACTAATGTAAAGGATTGTGAATACTGAAGCAACTTCTAAGATATCAGAAAGTGTCTTATATTTAGTACTGTAAGTGATATGAACTTTTGTCCTTTTTGAGAAATATATTTCTCACAAAATAAATACTGAGCACTCCCTCACCAGTCCCATCCCACACACACTTCACAGTTTCATTTTTAATAATGACTGCTTTTCCATTCTCTGTGTAAGTTTTGTTCTTGAGTCTTCCTCCTTATATAAGAAGCATCTTAAAAATGAGCCAGTAGCACAGGTATGTTTATACATTAAAGGCAGTATCTTAAGTATACTAATCCCTGTAGTTGACAGCTCTTGTGTTGCAATGACCTACAGTCATCTGATCAACTTTCAGAATACTTACTAGCTATAATCAAATATATTCTCATCTCTTACTTGAACAAATCATACAGAAATTGAATACATGTTTTTATGAACACTAGCAATATGTTCTCTTCTCTGATAATTTTGACATTAAAATTCCATTTTAATAATCCCATCCTTCAGGCTTTGCAGACTCTTAAGGTATTAAAGCAAAAATTATCCTAAGCAGTTAGATTATAATGTATTTAAAGATTAGACATTTCATGTTGAATATTAACTGCTCCACTTCCCAGGGAAAAAAAAACTATGCTAAATTTTTTTGTACAATTTATACATTTTTTGATAGTTGGCTATACAAAGTTCAAACTCTTTATGAAAAAAAATATTCTAAAATATACTTATAATGCTTCATTACATTTTAAAGCTACATATACATAAATATATGAGAACATATTTCTGCTTAAAAATAAGCATCTTTGGATGCCTCAGAAATTCACAAAATGGCTGTATTTCCTGCACGCTTACATGCAGTTGTATTATAATGTTGCTCTGATACAACAGTACAAAAATGATACTTTCTAAAAAAGATGGAGTTATATTTTGACTATTATATAAATTATTAGCATCATATAAAATAAACTCACTGTAATTATTTTGCCATGAAAATAACAATACTGTAGTGTGTATTAACTGTTGGACAAACTCCTAAGTACTTTAGGTTGAGACATCAATCTGACTTTTTCAATCTGTGTACTCTGTTATGAGGCCATATTTAAACAGACCAGAATTCTATAGTTAAAATTAACCAGAAAGAGCCATATTCTACCTTTTGTACCAGCTATGCTGTGGGTGAAGCATGATATTACAGAAAAGTAAGGAGTCCCATGAACTGAGAAAGCAAACAACTATGCTGCACGTAAATGTGCAGGACACAGGCACTGTACGACACCACGCCAATCCAGTAAATCGTGGAAAAATGCAGATGAGCATTGTGAATGAATTCACGTGTCTAAATGCAATTGGTTTCTGGTCTGTGGATATCTGTGGTGAACTCAAGCACTGCACCATTGCTTCTGGTCATGAATCCCTTACCTTAAGCCTTTATGCTCAAAAGGCACCTTTGTACTGTGATCTGGAGTCTACCTCAACCTTCTACGTAGCACGACTGCACTTGTTACTGCATTGTTGTCTTTATGATCTATCTTCTGTTTTGCTTACTTGCTCTCCATTTGCCTCATCATCCACTGTCTACTCTTATTCTCTGCCCCTACTGCTGTGCAATGCAGAATCAAATAAAGCAGCAACAAGCCTATGCATAGAGAACCTGGCTTGAGGAATCATGAATTGTATGTGATATGTGCTCTAGGCTGTACGGAGGATGTGATATGTGCTCTAGGCTGTACGGAGTAGCAAAATTATGTGGATGCAACATGGCAGCAGACAGACTGCTCCAAGATGCAGCATTAAAACCCACCACAAGTACTGGGAGGGAACCATTGCTGGTATTTGTGAGACCAAGGCAGAAGAGGGCTCTAACTTACCACCACCTCTTCAGGCAAACTGGGAGAAGAAGGTCCTTGAACTGTGGCTTCTGCCATCACAGCCACCTCTTCTCTTATACTTCCTTTCTCATAGGTCCAGCACTTCAATACTTTGAGGAGTGGGGACTCAGAGAGGAGGGGCCTTGCTCCATTGTAATTCTAGCTCACAGAGCAGGTTGGAGGCTCTATCATCAGCAACTCATCATTAAAGTACTGGTCTCTTGTATGGATAGTTATTCCAATGAAAAGCTGTTGTGTGGTTATCCCTTCCACCACTACACAACTTAGGGTCCAGTGTCCCTGTGGACCCAGTGACACTTAACCCTGACACTTATACCTAATCTGCATTAACTATTGTTTTATTTGCTCATGCTGCTTGACTGCCGTGGGATATTTTAATGGAAATGTGAGGAATTATGTTATGTTGCCTTCAAGTTCAGGTCCCCGTATCACTGTTTCCTACATTTACCTATGACTCTGAAAGGCCGTTCTAGCCAGTTATCTGAGTCACCTTTCTTTATGTTATCTCCATGCTGCAGCAAGATGGTTACCATCCACATAACTTTGCTACTACATTTTGCAGTGATACCATCAGGTCAGCATTTCTGCAGAAATACGTGAGGAGCTCCAGGTCTTTGTTGATGCCCTCATTTCAGTGTGTTCATTACTCCATTTAAGTGGCCTGCCTTCCTCAGACTCTCATCAAGTATGCGAAAGCGTCCATTTGAACCTTTTCTATCAATCATGAGTGTGCACATGCGTGGCGTGCACACACACACCTTTTGTTCAAACAAAAGTCTCCCTCTAGGTTGAATTACTTATTAATATAAAATGTACAGTCCAACTCAAATGAAAGTCTGCTACATGCCCCAGGTTTCAATAGTAAAACTGCACATATCTGATTTTTTGTTTTGTTCATTTCAAAAGAAAAAGTTGTTGCAAATTGAAAATGGAAATGTCTCATTTAAAAAGAAAAGTTGAAACAAAATATTGATGCTTTTGGACTGTTTTTATTGAACCAACTTGACAGTTCAACATGACTTGTCAAATGTTTTGGCTGATCCAAATGTGTATTTTTCAGTGAAAATGATTTCTGTTAAAAAAAATCACCTAGCTCTACTCAGTAAGCCTCAACAGTTACGATCTTGTTCGATCCTTTCCCAGGGCTTCACAGTTCATCTCTCATCAGTGCAGGGTATTTTCTTCGTCCCTTTTATCATGGGCAAAATCACAGTCCCAAAGGCTCTTAACATTGTTAAACACACACTTTCAGAGTGTAGGAGATACACTGATTTTGTCTTCAAGGCCTCAATACAGTATATGAAACCATAAATACGCAGCCTTTCCCATACTATCACTTGCTTGTTTTCAACAATATGGTAAGGATTCCAGAAGTACATTTCAGGTTATTTTTGCAGACTGTTTGAAATTTTTGCTTTGTCCTTTTGCCTTGCCCTTCAATTTTGTCCATTATAGATCTAAGCATATTTAGGACATTAAGGGCAAACTAAATTGTTGTTTATACCGTTAAATGTAAGAGGCATAATAGTAGGGTAGTGTCTCTATCCTGGAAAATAAGCACACTTGTCTGATTTTTATTACATATCTTCTTTTATTGATGTGTCCTGTGAAAATTGTGGGCTCTCTGCTGAAAAGGCAATAAAAAGAAAGTTTAATAAGAATATCCGAGAGGTACATATGCTATATTAAATGTAGACTAAGGAATCTGAGACAAAGATAAAATGCTGAAGTTATGGTGAGATACTCGGAGGATGCCTAACCTTACACAGTATCATGTACATTACAGTACAGATGGTAAACAATAAACAATAAGGACAGATTCTCCCCTTCACCAAACACCACTGTGCAGACGGTACTCCTGGTTCCCTCACTCCTTGGACTGATATGCACTAACTCCACACCTAGCTCAGATTACAGAGTAACAACAGGCCATACTGTAGATGGACATTACTGGAGCACACCATTCTCTGGTCCACCCTTTTCTCACCCCAATACATCCCTTCCAGTGTCACAGCCTGGCACTGGTGAATGGGGGATTTGTTTCAGAGCAAACTATGCTGCCTCAACCCCCACTGGAGTGGTTTGATGAGTGGTGGCTTTTCTCTGCAGTGCAAAGGGATCAAAGAAGCAGTACAGATAGATATTTAAGGTAATATTACTCATAACCAGAATGCTCCGCTCACGTCCAGATGTTGACACCAAATGACCTAAACAGCTCCTCAGCCAGAGCACCCTTGGCCTCACTCACTGACCCTGAGGCTGTGTTGGACCCTGGGATACCAGCCTCCTTAGGTACAGTGTTGGCTGATATTGGCTTGAACATTTACTTAATCTGGTCCCAGAGACTATGAAGGGGAGTGTGTTTGCTTATGACTTTGTGGTACTACACACACACAGGGCAAGGCTGAAGAAAACTGTAAGAGCAGAATGTTGCTGAAAATATTTTAGAAAAGAAAATGACTGATGAAGTTTCTGTCAAATGCAGAGAGAAGGAACAGCAGGAACATCACAAAACATTTTTGTAAGCAAGACACTCAAACCTAGCTGGTGGTCTGTGGGTGCACAGGCTGGGGCAGGGGAGATCCAACCACACCCATTCCTCAACACAAAAAAGCTTTTATTGCCCAGATGTTTTCTGATTAATAGATGAGCTAATTGCAGAGCCAAGAAACAAGGCTTTGTAACTCTACTGCACTCTTGAAAAGCCACAGAAAGTTTTAGAATGATGGAAACATTAAATACAATATACATGTAAAGCACAGTAAATCAAATGAATTTGTTTATATGAAAAGCACTACTCTTCACTCTCTTTCTTTTTTGCCAGTAGAGCATTGTATATTCCAATCATATTATAAGGTTTTCTAATATAACATTGCTGTATATTTGACCAGTCTTCTGGACTCACCATTTCACACTCAAGACATGTCAGTTCTTAACAAATATCACAACATTTAAAGTCCTACCCTATTTACAAAGCCAAAGCTATGCAGTAAGGAATGCAAAATTAGAACAGAATATTAACCTCCTCTCTCCTTCTCCCCACAGACAGTAACTGAATTTCCTCAGGAGATGGAAAGCACTTGCTAGAGAAAGAAAAGAACAAAATTACTAGTACCTATTTTTATAAATGACAGACAAAGCTGTGTCAGGAACTGACCTGCATGTTCACCAATGGCGAAATGCACCCCAGTTTGGAAGCCACCCCCTCCCCGTGTCACTCATGTAATTATAGTCTGATGTAAGCATTTATGCTGAGAGCCTGCACTTACCCCTTAAATGTGCATGTAGGGATTCTGCAATAGCTCCACATAGACCATCTGGGAGAAGACCATTGTTGTGTACCTAAGTAGCTGCCACTGGATCTTGGGGATGTGTTCACATGGAGCCAGTATATGGGCACCTCTTTCTAACAGTGCAGAGGGAGTGCACTGCAGCCCTGCAGGTTGGGAAAGTTCTACTCCCCCTTACTTACCAACACAAAGGTGATTTGCTCAATGATTTGCAAGGTGGGTTGAATTTCTCCCCAAGTATGATACAATAAGATCCATTTAGCGTTGGTCTCTACTTTGGTCTCAGATTTATCTGTCTCCTCAGGCCCACTATTTCACTCCCTTCCTCTGGAAAGTTGAAAGTTTGGCTTTGTCTCCCCCCATAATCCAGACTCATGCATTTATTAAAACACTTAATCTTTGTTGCATATACAAGTTTATACCACCCTCAGGAAATCAAATCAGCATATTTGAGGTCATGCATTATTGACCAAATAACTAACTACTGCAGTTTAATGGAGAGAGCCACCACTGAAGAAGTACAAGGAAGGAGGGAGGGGGCACTGTAGGGTCAGCCTAGAAAGGTATCCTAAAGCTAGTAAATCCTTTCTGTAGAGTCAAATATGATGATCCCAGGGCGAAGGGACCAAAGAGAAGAAGGAACCCATCAGAAAGAAAAAGAGAAGTTCCTCCCCTTCCCATTTTACAGTCCATTGTAGGAGAGAAAGAGAGAGTCTCTGGGTATCCTATTTCCTTCTGAAAGTATTTCCCTAAGGAAGGAATCACCTCTAGTGTTCGGTTCACCTCTGGATTAAGGGACACAGCAGTATCTAATCAGTCAGGAAGACACTATTTCGTAATCAGGTGAGTGGGTTTGGGAATGCTGCTATTTTATCGACTCACACAGCTCCACCTGTAGACAAAACAGCAGCATTGCAGGCTCCCATTCAAATGAAGGGGAAACCACAAATACCACTAGATGTTTGTTCTATCTTTGTATATGTCCTCTTTTCTTCTGCTTTCTCATCTTCTCAGATGCATGGTGTTGATAAGTAGGGTTAGAGGGATTATTTTAGTAGCTGGAAGCATACATATAAAACCTAGAATGATTTTAAAAAATAACAGAGAAAGGTGCAGGGAGATGAATGGCTGCCTGCACCCAAACAAGAGGATCAAGAAAGCCCATAAAACTGGTTTCCAGCTAATAAGCAAGGCACTTCAGATGCAAGGACTCCTAAGAAAAAAATGTAGTCTTGGCAAGAAGCTATCTTTGAGCTTGCACACAGTGACTGTGTCTCCTGCTAACCTTGCATAGAATTTTAAATAAAGCTATACTATTTCAGATGAAAGACCATCTGGACAAGTCACTCCCTTTCCCCTCCATGGTGTGAGTCTACAACAGGGGTTCTCAAACTGAGGGTTGGGACCCCTCAAGGGGCCATGAGATTATTACATGGGGGGTCGCAAGCTGTCAGCCTCCACCCCAAACCTCGCTTTGCCTACAGCATTTATAATGGTGTTAAATATATGAAAAAGTGTTTTTAATGTATAAGGGGGGGGTCGCACTCAGAGGCTTGCTGTGTGAAAGGGGTCACCAGTACAAAAGTTTGAGAACCCCTGGTCTACATCCTACACTTTCCCTGAACATTCTGAATTTCTACACTGCAAAATTTGCCACAAAATTTATCTCTTTCTGCAGAACTGTGCCCTAGAATTTGGTGGTGGTGGTGCCAATAAATACATACAATGTCTCTAGCCCTCATGGTTGCAGAGAGAAGCTCAGAAAAGTAAACACCAATCCTAACAGATGCAGTGAGAACTCCATAAATGTGCAGACGTCCTGAAACCCACACTGCTCTGAAAGATGTCAAGCGTCCCATCTATCTTAATCTGTTGATGACTCTGGAACATAAAAAGGACAATCTGCAGGATACTAAAAATTGAAAATATGGGTACAGCATGAAAGAAAATGAATTTAGTATCAAAATAAACACTATGGCTACCATACTGATTGTATTTTGTATTCAAATCTATAAAAACACTTTCCATTTATAAATTTATGAAGATGACACAGAATTTTCACCAGAACACAGCAGAATCTAGGGACCTTGTTACTAGTTTACCATGGAATATTTTAGGCATTGCCTATAGGTGTAGTGTGACAGGGAAGCCAAAATCACAGCTCATGACTCTTATTACCAAAGTAAAGACGTTCACAATTTATACATATTGCTTAGGTCAGTATTACACATTTATTCCATATGAACAAAAATATTCCTGATGCACATTTCCTATATTATATAACTGATATAATTAATTTAGGAATTTCAGGAGGAAAAAAGGTTAGACTTTTTATTTAGATTTTAAATAACATATTTTCCAAACTTTGAGATGTGTGTATAGTTTGTTAGTTGATAATGGTGAAATATCGTCTACATCAAAGTATTCTGAATTATTTTATTCTCAACAGAAATTTAAAACAAGGTAAAAATACTATAAAATAAATTAAAATGTAATCCTACAAATAGTATAAATAAATTAAAATGTAGTATATTTTGATATTCTGAAAAGAAGGCACATGTTTGAGAATATCTGCATTGTATGTATCAGAATTAAGCTTATTCTGTTTTCTTTAAAAACAATATTACTTTTGAAACTGGCAGCAAAAGTGAGTGGCAGACAGTCCTAGACCCAAATGTAATATAGTCAGGTAAAACTTTCCCGCATAGCAACGTCTCAGCCTTAACACCGTTATCACTGCAATGGTAATCACATCTCACTAAGGAATAACTGCAGATCATGCCAAATTGGGGGTGGGAGTGGGTGGAGGAGGGTTGACATGGACAAATCTCCACTAGGGACAAGATTAAATTTAGCAAACTAATTTTACTCATGGCCTGTCTCAGATTGGAACCTGGGCTTCCACATGCAAAAGGCAAATGTGTTACCTTACTTTGGGAAATTCCCACTTCCCATCCCCATGTGTGGAGGACTCTAACCGAGCAGAACTGGTCAATGTTCTACTAAGGCAGGGAGACAAGATGAGGTGAGTCTGCACAAGGAGTGGTCTGAATTCATAAATTCCCTAAGGTTCCTGAATTCATGCCACCTATGCTTTACTTCCTATTCCTTGTTCTATCAAAAAATTGTAGTCATCTTAACCTATCAGGAAGCAAAAATACCATGTGTAATCAGCCACACACCAAGAAAAATCAATAATAAATAGCAGTAAATATTCCAAAATCCCACCCATTTTTGCAGAAATTGGGCAAATGCTCTTGAATGCTTCACAAACTAAAATACAG
>NC_133778.1:56081848-56139348 GCF_003597395.2 Chelonoidis abingdonii | reverse complement strand
CTTTCACATCTCCTACCTGTACCACCTTTAGCAAACTTAACTGTAAAACTGACACAAGACACAGAGTCGTCCAAAAGTATCACGGGGAGTGATCTTTACACGGGTGGTACACTTTTTCAGTGACTGTACAGCATTAAGAAGAAAGCAAACTCTATCCCTTTAACATTCCTACTGTCACTGCAGCATGTTTAGTACATCTGTGCTTCCATTATAAACTAGACAATGATTTTTAAAGGTACAAATGAATGACAGCTTAGTATTTCGGTTCTGGAAGAACTTATGTCCAAATCTTCTAAGACACCTTTGAAAATCTGGGCTAAAGTTTCCCATGTYCTTTCCTCTCATTKTAAGTTAGCCTATCAGACACGTGAGGGAGATATTCTCTAAAATAGGTATATGACAGTGGAAGACTAAGAAGAAGTTAGAATATGACATAGGTGTCAGTGATTCTATGTAATTTCTGTGCTACACAGTAATGTACAGTACCACCAATTAAAATTAAAAGGAATAGCAGCTTAATTTGTGAGAATTTAGGCCTAGCTGATCTCACACACTGCAAAAAGCCACAGAGGGGAGAAAAGTTAAACAGGAAATGTAATGCACCAAAGGCAAGAAATATAAATGATGTAATCTTATTAGATACATGATAAATCAAATAGATCAGAAATTTCAGAGGGAACTGGCCTAGAAAAGATGTGGAGGTGCTGAAAACACACAGCTCTAAGGCTGACAACTAGAGCTGAGCTGAGGACCAAAATTCTGTTTTGTGATGATTTTGAAATGTGGCTTTGTTCTGGAAGAGAACAAAACCTGAACATTTTGAAATGCTCTATAAAAGAATTTGGGGAAAAAAATGTTTCAGATCAATTAAAATACTTATTTTAGTTTTTGACCATTTGTTATATTATATTACAATATATAATACAAAATAAAAATGAAATTAAAAGTTGTTTGAAAATGGAAAGTCTAAATGTTTTGTTTCAATAATACTGAAACAGGATGGTTTGACACTGTCAGAATCTTTTTATTCCTCATTTTTTTTGCCTTAAAATTTTGGCAACATTGATATGCTTTCACAAAGCATTTCAAGGGAACTGCATTCTCCAATGGGAAATGGTTCTGTCAGTGTTTTCCCAACACAAACAACAAATGTGTCCATAAGGAAAAGTATTGAAGCTGCAGCTCTCATAATGCAGTGCACAACAGCAAAGGATATTGAGCTGGGCATGCAGCTATACCAATCACACCCTCCTGCAGCAGGGAGAGACAGAGGCAAAGACATGTCCAATGCTTCTCAGATGGCAAAACACAGAACTCTGCAGAACAAGGAAAGATGGCAGCATGTTTGTGAGACAAGGAGTGCACACTGACTAAAGGCAATATCTCTAAAGCAGGAGGAGCCAGGTCAAGATAGCTACCGTGACCACTGGCAATCCCATTGCTACCAACTACTCTCTGTGCATGTGCAGAGATCCATTGTGTGACATCATGGCAAAGTGCTTTTTAGACTATGATTACTTTGATATGTATTAATGTCAGCACTTTCTCCAATGTCTTCCATGCTTGCAATGGGGGAAGCATCTCCTTCACTTTAGCCAGTTGTTGATAACTCTGCCTCTTTTTCTGTGGGCCATGCTTCTTTTCCCACCTCTTGTCAGTGTCACAACACCCTCCATACTGTTACTAGTTCCAGTTTCTCATGTCTTACTTTTTCAGCACTACACATCTCACAAGAGCATGCAGGTTTCATATATAAATTACAATTCTTCTTTATTAATCTAATTGATTGTTTGGTTCCAAATGCATATGCAAGAGTTTTTGAAACCTTTTAGACCCCTGTGGTTCAATATCAATCTCAAAATATTAAAAGCATCTTGTGGAAAATTAGAAAGCAGATGAGACACTTTGGGACTAGAGATACTTTAGATATCTGCAACTTTTAAAGTGACATTGACACAATTATTGAATTCTGTTATTGCTGGCACACCTTCCTATTTGCTTTACTGTTTTTGTACTTGGAGTAAGGCTGTGCAGTTTTTGTTTTGCACTGCCTTTTTCGTACTTAAAGGAGCTATTTATGAGGCCAAAAAGAAAAAAAAATTCCGATCTTTTCATAATATTTCATCTACCCCAGCTTAAAATTATCCTGAAAAACCACAGCTCACATCATTTTGGCCTCATATATTGTTCCCTGAGGCATGAAAATGTGAAAACAAAAGCAATCTATGAAATGCAAACACCAGCCAAAGCCCTATCCTACCTGTTGTTGATCTCTTATTTCTGGGAAGCACTTTGGATTTCAATCAAATAGATATGAGAAAAGCACAATTTTGGAAGGTTTTTAAAAAAATCTAGATTTGGAATTACTTTTATTTATTTTATTTTTTTTACACACACAACACAGTAATTGTTTTACAACTCACTCTTACAGGGAAATAGAAATGACTACATTCAGCAATGTAAAGCATGCAAAGTCACAACTGCAGGTGGCATGATTGTTCCAACTGCATTAATATAACAAACAATGTTACTTGGATTCCTTGCAATTACAGCAGCTATTTTCCATAGGAAAGTAAAGGAAAACATTCTTCTTTCATTTCCTCTCTCTTTCTTCTATGGCTCTTATCAACACACATTGGAAAGGAAACCAGTCAAAGGGATGCAAAACAACTTTTGTGCCCATTCTTCTTAATCAGGTAAAAAAGAGAGCAAGAATGAATGTAGTTCAATATCCAAAGATAATTTGTTGCACATTCAGACACTGGATGCCTGCTAACGCACACATACGTTAATATGTAACACTGAAACATTTAGTTATAGAAGTGATAGCCAGAGACTTTAATGGGGCAGCTGTAAGCACCGTGATATTTTGCAAGCAGTGTAGGTAGCAGGTATTCAATTCCAGTTATATTAGTACCTTCCAATTGTTTCGGTTTATCAATTACAATTGGCAGACCAATTTTAGACATGGTTTTCAAATACTTAAATAAATACTAATGTTTTTCAAGATTTTAATATAAATATAGTATATGAATAATTTGACTCAATTCCTGGAAATTAAAAATAAAACAAACCTTTAAACAGTAAAGAATTTGCACAATTCCTGCACATTTCTTTCCAGATTTAGAAATCTAGTGAATGGAAAACTAGTTTGGAAGTATTAAGAACCAGCCTGAATTGCAGCAAAAATCTCAAGAAAGCACTTCTTCTTCAGGAAACCACTCAAACAATAGCGAAGAGTACAAGTTCTTTCCTCAATAGAGATACTTCCCTGAACTAGATCCAAAATGAGCTGAAACTAGACCTGTCTCCAAGTATAAAGTCTGGCTACATACATCTCCCCTCTCTTTGGTTATCAATTCCAGTAAAAAATTTTCCTTAGCTGAAATTCATCTTACAGGCTCAATTAATCAGACAATCTCTGTTGAGATCAGAGGAAGAGGCAAAATCTTCTAAGGCATCTCTGACCCAAGGGAAACCTGCCTTCACTAGATTTGAATAAGGCAAACAACCAAAACCTTAAAACAGAGAGAATGGCAGAGCTGCACTGCCCAATGCAGTATGCCACAAAAGCAGGGAACTAACGAGTGTGGATTGCATGGTTCAGTGTGCCTCATGGGTTCAACTATCAACTCTGCCATTAGCTGGCTGGGTGACCTTAAGCAAGCAATGTCACCTATCTACACCTCAATCTCCTCGTCTGAAAAATGGGGATGATACTTCCTTTGTAAATCACTAAGATCTACTGATGAAAAGTGTTATAAGAGCTATGTATTATTTATTATTATTATTATTATTATTATTATTAAAGGAGTTAGGAAGAGAGTGTGGCCCTCTTGGTCAGGAAAAGAGAGACTATGGTGAGCTGTATGGAGGAAGGGGGTTCAAGGCAATAGAAGTATGAGTTCGGGGAAAACAGGGAAAGATGAGAGACAGGAAGCAAATCAAAAAATTAAGTTGTTTGGAGAAGAAAGTAAATTTTGAGAAGTTTATCCAAACTTACCTGAACCTCTGAATTTTTAGAGCTCTCTGGTTTCTATAGGGTCAGATACTTCTACTAGGCAATTCCACAGGAATGGGACTTTCTAACCCTCCTTATGGGTCAAATGGCCAGCTTGTCTTCACCCAAATCCCTCCCCAAAATACTTTTCTATGTAGCCTGTTATTGTTAGCTCATCATGCAGAAGGTGAAGGTGTAGCATGCCAGTTGTAAAACGGCCACTTCAATCTGCAGCTATCTGATTGCCAAGTTTAAAGACTATATCAATATATCTATATCTATATCCATATATCTATATTTATATGAAAAACCCTACTGCAGCAAGGGACCAGACAATCATAAAGGAATATATCCCTGCTTTTTATGTGTCACCATTATACCACATAATTACTGAGACCATTCATTTTTAACATATAGGGTATATCACATCTTAAAATTAGTACATTGATCAGGATACTTAGAAAAATGAAAAACAGACTCAGCAACGGATTTTAGCACAGAAAGCCATAACTTCGTTAGCCTTTAACTTTAAAGGGGGGAGGGCTAAACCATCTACAAAATACCAGGTATTTCTTTAGATTCAGTGCAGTGTTAATGGCCTCCCTACCAAATAATCACTATCCAAGGTTGGCTCCATTCAAACTAACCCTAGGACTCAGACCATATCTGAATCCTCTTGCCCTCCCCCACAAGGGGAATGAGGTTACACATGAAAGATACTTCAGTATGAGAATAATGAAGGTCTGCCCTTCTTCCCCTATTAGGGTCTACCAGTTATCTTCCAGGTCACATGTTTTCCTTTGAGCAGGGCCAGCTAGGCTAAAACGGTTAGGCTAAAAGAGGTAAAAAGCAAGGGTGATATCATGCTAGGAGTCTACTACAGGCCACCTAACCAGGTGGAAAAGGTGGATGAGGCTTTTTTTAAACAACTAACAAAATCATCCAAAGCCCAAGATTTGGTGGTGATGGGAGACTTCAACTATCCAGATATATGTTGGGAAAATAATACCGCGGGGCACAGACTATCCAATAAGTTCCTGGACTGCATTGCAGACAACTTTTCATTTCAGAAGGTTGAAAAAGCTACTAGGGGGGAAGCTGTTCTAGACTTGATTTTAACAAATAGGGAGGAACTCGTTGAGAATTTGAAAGTAGAAGGAAGCTTGGGTGAAAGTGATCATGAAATCATAGAGTTTGCAATTCTAAGGAAGGGTAGAAGGGAGTACAGCAAAATAGAGACAATGGATTTCAGGAAGGCGGATTTTGGTAAGCTCAGAGAGCTGATAGGTAAGGTCCCATGGGAATCAAGACTGAGGGGAAAAACAACTGAGGAGAGTTGGCAGTTTTTCAAAGGGACACTATTAAGGGCCCAAAAGCAAGCTATTCCGATGGGTAGGAAAGATAGAAAATGTGGCAAAAGACCACCTTGGCTTAACCACGAGATCTTGCATGACCTACAAAATAAAAAGGAGTCATATAAAAAATGGAAACTAGGTCAGATTACAAAGGATGAATATAGGCAAATAACACAGGAATGCAGGGGCAAGATTAGAAAGGCAAAGGCACAAAATGAGCTCAAACTAGCTATGGGAATAAAGGGAAACAAGAAGACTTTTTATCAATACATTAGAAGCAAGAGGAAGACCAAGGACAGGGTAGGCCCACTGCTCAGTGAGGAGGGAGAAACAGTAACAGGAAACTTGGAAATGGCAGAGATGCTTAATGACTTCTTTGTTTCGGTCTTCACTGAGAAGTCTGAAGGAATGTCTAACATAGTGAATGCTTATGGGAAGGGGGTAGGTTTAGAAGATAAAATAAAAAAAGAGCAAGTTAAAAATCACTTAGAAAAGTTAGATGCCTGCAAGTCACCAGGGCCTGATGAAATGCATCCTAGAATACTCAAGGAGTTAATAGAGGAGGTATCTGAGCCTCTAGCTATTATCTTTGGAAAGTCATGGGAGACGGGAGAGATTCCAGAAGACTGGAAAAGGCCAAATATAGTGCCCATTTATAAAAAGGGAAATAAAAACAACCCAGGAAACTACAGACCAGTTAGTTTAACTTCTGTGCCAGGGAAGATAATGGAGCAAGTAATTAAGGAAATCATCTGCAAACACTTGGAAGGTGGTAAGGTGATAGGGAATCTGTCCTCTGTCTACCATCCTCAGTCATATGGCCAAACAGAAAGAATCAACAAGAGTCTAGAGCAATTCCTACAGTGCTACACCAACCATCACCAGGGTGACTAGTCTGCAATATTGTCATATGATACGTTCTCCTATAATAATGCAGATCATGCATCCACAGGCCACAGCCACTTCTTTGTTAATTATGGGTACCACCTAAGTTCCCTCTAACCTGTGCAGCTGCGCAGCAGCCTATTAAGTGCCACACAGGCACTCAGGGCTCCAGCACCCCTCCCCATCTGCCCCAGTGCAGCCCAACTCTGGACCTGCCGTAGCCAGAGGAGATGTGCCCCTACCCTGGCCCCAACCCAGCCCCAGCCCAGACCTGCTGTGGCAGGGAGAGGTGCCTCTCTCCCTCAGCCCAGGTGTTGCTGCAGGGAGAGAGAGATGGGGGAGTCCTCTCTCCCTGCTGTAACCCTGGGGCAGCCTGCAAACCCCTCATCCTTGGCCCAATCCCAGAGCCCACACCCGCAGCCAGAATCCTTACCTCCCCCACACCCCAACTCTTGACCCTAGCCCTGAGCCCCTCCCACACTCCGAACCTTTCGGCCCACTCCTGTCACATTAGTTTTGTTATGTCACACATCACCTCCATATTGGCACAGATAACAAAATTCATTCCACACATGCATGGGAAAAATTAGAGGGAACCTGGTTTCACCCACAACTACCAGGATCTTCCCCCAATTCATAGACCTTGGACCTAGTACAGGGCATTCATCACATCCAAAAAGGGGTGAAGGGACACCTTGAGAAGGCAAACGAGGACTACAAAAAACATGCAGACAAGCATAGGCAATAAGGACTGGCCTATTCCGTAGGACAAAAGGTATAGCTTTCTACAGAAAACCTCCGCACAGATAGACCCTTTCAGAAAATAGACCACTGGTTCCTTGGTAACAAATCAAGCCAGTCACCTTCTTGATTTAGTCCTAAGTGGAGCACAGGATCTGGTCCAAGCAGTGAATATAGCTGAATTCCTTGGTAATAGTGATCATAATTTATTAAATTTAACATCCCTGTGGTGGGGAAAAAAACACAGCAGCCCAATACTGTAGCATTTAATTTCAGAAAGTGGAACTACGCAAAAATGAAGAGGTTAGTGAAACAGAAATTAAAATGTATAGCACCAAAAGTGAAATCCCTGCAAGCTGCATGGAAACTTTTTAAAGATACCATAAGAGAGGCTCAACTTAAATTTACACCCCAAAATAAGAAACATAGTAAGAAAACCAAAAAAGTTCCACCATGGCTAAACACCAACGTAAAAGAAGCAGTGAGAGACAAAAAGGCATCCCTTAAAAAGTAGGAGTTAAATCCTAGTGAGGAAAATAGAAAGAAGAATAAACTCTGGTAAATGAAGTGTAAAAACATGATTAGGAAGATCAAAACAGAATTTGAAGAACAGCTAGCCAAGACTTAAAAACAAAACTGAGGAACTGTCCCAGACTGAGGTGTTATTAGAGGAGGTTTGGGAACAAATTGATAAACTAAACAATAAGAAGTCACTAGGACCAGATGGTATTCACCCAAGAGTTCTGAAGGAACTCAAATGTGAAATTGCAGAACTACTAACTGTAGTCTGTAACCTATCATTTAAATCAGCTTCTGTACCAAATGACTGGAGGACAGCTAATGTGATGCCAATTTTTAAAAAGGGCTCCAGAGGTGATCCCAGCAATTACAGACAGTAAGCCTGACTTCAGTACCAGGCAAACTGGTTGAAACTATAGTAAAGAACAAAATTATCAGACATATAGATGGAACATAATTTTGGGGAAGAGTCAACATGTTTTTGTAAAGGGGATCATGCCTCACCAATCTACTAGAATTCTCTGAGGGGGTCAACAAGCATGTGGACAAGGGGGATCCAGTGGATATAGTGTACTTTAGATTTCAGAAAGCCTTTGACAAGGTCCCTCACCAAGGCTCTTAAGCAAAGTAAGCTGTCATGGGATAAGAGGGAAGGTTCCTCTCATGGATTGGTAACTGGTTAAAAGATAGAAAACAAAGGGTTGGAATAAATCGTCAGTTTTCAGAATGGAGAGAGGTAAATAGCGGTGTCCTCCAGGGCTCTGTTCTGGGAACAGTCCTATTCAATATATTCATAACTGATCTGAAAAAAGGGGTAAACAGGAGGCAACATTTCCAGATGATACAAAACTACTCAAGATAGTTAAGTCCCAGGCCACTGCAAAGAGTTACAAAAGGATCTCTCAAAACTGTGTGACTGGGCAACAAAATGGCAGATGAAATTCAGTGTTGATAAAACACAAAGTGTGCACATTGGAAAACATATTCCCAACTATACATATAAAATGATGAGGTCTAAATTGGCTGTTATCAATCGAAAAAGAGATCTTGGAGTTACTGAGGATAGTTCTCTGAAAACATCCACTCAATGTGCAGCGGCAGTCAAAAAAGCAAACAGAATGTTGGGAGTCACTAAGAAAGGGACAGATAATAAGACAGAAAATATCATACTACCTCTGTATAAATCCATGGTACACCCACATCTTGAATAGGGAATAGAACTGGCGTGGTCCTTTAGGGAAGAAGATTTCCCTTTATACTAATCTTCCCTGAGATGAACCTCAATACTCAGGGGCTTCCCATTTTCAGGTGCCTATCCAGCTGCACATCACAGGGGACCCCGACAGATTTCCTGCCAACAGGCCCTCATTGATTCAGGGGCAGTGGATAATTTTATGGAAGCCGCTACAGCTGAGGCCCTACACATTCCCCTGTGATCACATCGGACATGCCAAACTATCAGGTCCAGTTGCGGAGGAGATTGTCCACTTAGGAGCTGTTATTCAGGGACCCAGAATGATAATGATTTGGCATGATCCATTTCCTGCATTTTCCCCTGACACCTGGCATCTCCTGGCCAGCCTTTCATGACCCCACCCCCCCTCATTCAGTGGTGAGAATGAAAGGTCATTTTCCCATCAGAATTCTGCCAACAGCATTGCGAGGAACCAGTGAGTGCTACACCCAGGTCCAAGAATGTCCAAGGAGGTTAAGTCACCCACATCAAAACCCCTATCAAGAGAAGTATGGGATTCTCCCCCAGGTACTGTGACTATGCTGACAACTTTGAAAAGAAGAATGCAAAAAACCTCCTCCCTACATCAAGACTGCCCCACAAAACTCCAGCCCGGGGTGAAGATACCGTTTGGGTGGAACTATGCAATGTCAGAGCCTGAACTGGCAACTTTGCGAGAATACCTCCAGGAGAACCTGACCTGCAGGTTCATCCACTCGTCAATCTCACCAGCAGTGACCCAGACCTTTTTTTTTAAAAAAAAAGAAAGAGCAAACTCCATCTCTGGGTCAATTACTGACCCCATATCAGGTAACAATTCAGAACCAGTACCCACTACCCCTAATCTCTGACTTCTTGGATTGCATGGGAGCTACCTGCATATTCACTAAACTGGATGTCCCTGCAGCTTAAAATTTTATCTTTATCCAAGAAAGGGATGAATGGAAAACTGCCTTTTGAACCCACTATGGCCATTTTGAATATTTAATTATGCCATTCAGATTGACTTAAGGCCCCAGCAACATTCCAGCACTTCCTTAACAATGTGCAAGGAGTACTACTAGCCTAGGTTGTAGCCATACACTTAGATGATATATTGATCTTCTCAGACAATCTGGGCCAACACACCACTCACATCCACACGGTCCTGGAGAGACAATAACAACACAGTCTTGATGCTAAACTTGGAAAGAATGCATTTGATTAGCCCTTGACTGAGTTCCTGGGTTTCATCCTGTCTCCTGGAAGGAATCAAGATGGACCCACAAAAGGTTCAGGCTGCCCATGAATGGGCAGCCCCCCAAAATGTGCACAACCTACAACATTTTCTAGGCTTTGCAAATTTTTACTGGAAGTTCATCTAAAATTTTCAAAACATGCTGAACCTAGCACTGCCCCAAAAGCTTCATTCCCTGCATGGGTCTACCCTCTGCAGGGGAAACTGCATGACTCTGGATAAACAATATAGCCAATCTTCATGGCCTCCTGGATCACTCCCAATCTCAAAAAAGACATATTAGAACTGAAAAAGGTTCATAAAAGAGAAACAAAAATGATTAGGGTTATGGAATGGCTTTTGTATGAGAAGAGATTAATAAGATTAGACTTTTCAGCCTGGAAAAGAGATGACTAAGGGGGGATATGACAGAGATCTATAAAACCATGACTGGTGTGGAGAAAGTAAATAAGGAAATGTTATTTACTCCTTCTCGTAACATAAGAACTAGGGGACACCAAATGAAACTAATAGGCAGCAGGTTTAAAACAAACAAAAGGAGGTATTTCTTCATACAACACACAGTCAACCTGTTGAACTCTTTGCCAGAGGATGTTGTGAAGGCCAAGACTATAATAGGATTCAAAAAAGAACTAGATAAATTAGAACATAAAAATGGGCCTACTAGGTCAGACCAAGGGTCCATCTATCCCAGTATCCTGTCTTCCAACAGTGGCCAGTGCCAGGTGTCGCAGAGGGAATGAGCAGAACAGGTAATCATCAAGTGATCCATCCCCTGTCACTCATTCCCAGCTTCTGGCAAACAGAGGCTACGGACACCATTTCTGCCCATCCTGAATTGCTGCTGCATGCTCTATGGCCTAGAAGGCTTCACATACCAGAAGGGGAAAAAGTATGAGAGACAATCAGATCTCACTTTTCCAACCCACAACCCAGCCAATGGCAGCAGGTAGAGGAAGAGAAACCTCTTCTCCTTCCCTGCCACCTCCACACCCACACATGATCTCCACATGCGTTCTGGATGGAAGGAGAAGTACCCCAGAGCAGCGAAGTCTGCCATTCCCATTTCCCCACCTCTCAGGACTTCTTTCCCTTGCTGAGTCAGGGTGGGGGCATTTATGTATCCGCTTATTCCTGTTTGATCCCTCATGTTAAGGTTGATTAGCATATTCACATATCTACACATACACACACACACACACTTCTGTGTCCATAGTTCAAAACAATAAAAACTTGTACACTACAGAAGTGCAGTTTTTGAAAATGGGATAACATATCTCTGCTATTTTGAAGTGGAACATCTTCTATTATATGTCTCTGAACTTTTTTCTCTGTCTAACTGGGTTGTAAGCGCCGCAAGTTCGAGACCATCATTTTCTCTTTTTTTTAAAGCACTAAGCACAATGACGGTGCTCAATAAATAATAGTAATTACAGGGTGAGTTCAAAGCTGATCAACTGCAAGTTTTTAATGCTGGGGAACGCAAACAACAAGTAATGTCTACTCAGCTATCAAGGAAGATATAGTATAAGTCCAATCAACCGTTATAATTGTGTGCATTTATTTATGATAATAAATTGTATGTAAATGTGTATGTAAATTAGGTGTGGCCCTTAAGCTTCTGGAAAGTTGCCAATGAATCCTTCAGTGTTGCAAAGTTTGAGCATCCCATTCTGACATATGGTGGTAACTATCAATCTCTGAGTGGGGAGGAGGATATAAGATCTTCATACAGATGGCACAGATTATAATACCTATAAATGTTTGGGGTTGAAATAGTGAATAAAACGCCTATTTAAAAATAATGAAAGACATAGACCCTCCTAAGCACAGTTTATTTAACCATTGAGGCTTCTACAATATGTTGCAATAAATCATTGGATAACCCTTTTGTAAAAATCCTTTAGAATTTAATAGTAAATTTCTATATGTTTTCTGGGTCATCCCATAAAATGTAATAAAACTGTATATCCCTACTACAGAATTATATACAAATCCTATTGAATGGATACCAATTTTCCCATTAAGTTCTATAGGCTCTAAGACTACTTTCTCTAGAATCCTATTGATTTCATCCCTATTAAATTCTAAAGGACTTTTCCAAAGAGCTAACACCAAGGAAACTAATAGTAAAAATACCATTTTCTCTCTCCTGCAGTAGCTGTATGTATCTGTGTACATAACCCAACAGGTATCTAGAATAATGATGAAAGCTTGCTTACTGTAAGGATTACCGTGAAATGTTTTCCCCCCTAAAATAAGAACCCCATACTAATTTTTGGATGAAATAATGGATTCATGTGTTCAATTCAAGGACTTTCCATCAACATCTGCAAAACAAGATAGAAAATCTCCTTATGAATAATGCTGTGGAATGTGTCTGTTAATGCCAAATGGTATCGTCATTGCGATTGGAGTACAGGATTTTTAACTCTTATTTTATAAAATAAATTCTCTATTTTTAGAAACAGTCTTGATCCAAAGCCCACTGAAGTCAATGGAAAAAAAACACATCCATTGACTTCAATGGACTGTAAATCAGCTCCAGAGAGTCTTAGATTCTCAGTGTTCCTCTGTAAGTTCTGGGTACAGCAGAAGCAAAAGAGGAGCTGCATTGAGCCACTTGCACTACCCAGTCTTGGAATGATTTCTCTGTTACCTCATTTTGCAGTGTAGTTTAGAGTAGCCTCAGAATTACTCTGAAATATGACAGTGTTCTACAAGATGCACCCCCCTACACCTGTGCAGGATCTGACAATCTCAGAGGAATCCTTGAAAGATGGCTATGCTGCAGTGGGGCTCAGGATCTGTCCCCAAATCTCTATTTTGCTTAATGATTTGGGGATTTTTCACTTCACTGGGTGGTACTAGCTGCTGTCCTTCACAGATTCCAGTAATGCCCTATGCCAAAGAATGCTAGTTGGCAATCTCAGTTTCTCCTGTGCATGATACTAGTACAGTGTACTTCCAATAAGTAATCTTTATTCCTAGGAATATAGACAACTGTGTAACTAGACCGGCATCCAGACAAATAGATACGGCAAAGAACTGGGAGTCTAGAGACCTATCTTCTACTACCTGTTATGTCAGTCACTGGCTTTGACACTTCCGACAAGTTATAATCTAAATACAATGATTCAGATTCCCCATTGGTAAAATGATTAACTTCATAGTTCCATGTTGATGCTCAGTTAGTCAAGTTGGGTGAATAATTCGTAGTGAATAACTTATTCAATGAAATTTGGCCTTTGTCTGCTCACAAACTGTTGGTTAATAACAACACAGTGAACCTTGCTGTTTTTACTCAGGCAAATTGCTCACTGAAGTCAATAGAACTTTTTCTGAGTAAGAACTGAATATGAATCACAAGACTTGGTCTACTGGGAATCGAGGGTGCCGGTTGAATCAGACCATCAGAAAGAAGCAACTGTTTAATATCAGGCTGACAATTTGTTTCAGTCTGATGCACTGCCAAACAAGATGTGTAGATTTTGTATAGTGTTGTCTGTAATCATTATGGCATAATTAAGGCATTGGGTCAGGTTAGATATAAGAAATGGGCTGTTTCTCAAATGCAAAATTGGTCAAGGGGTTCCAGATTCTTGGCTTGTTATGTTACAAGAGAAAAGAACATTTATAATTTCTGCTTATCTAATGTTGTAAACTGTGTAGTGCCTAAAGTTTAAAAAATAGCTTGCAAGCACACAGTGCACATTACACTCCACATGATTAGTATAGGTCTGCAGATAACTTGAATCAGCTCAATGAACAAAAATAAGTCATTACTAGACACACAAGATTTGAGATGGCAAATGTATTAATGGTTGTTAAATGAGGTATGTTGTATAAAAGGATTGTATTCTGAACGGTGTTTGAATTGTTTTAGGAATGAATATTCTGACAAATGTTATTGTTTGTATATTTGGCCTACAATATGGTAATACTGCTGTTCCTCAGGATAGGTTTATAAAGACTAGAAACAACTTCTCAGTGTTTTCCCTTTTGCCCTTTAAACAAATATGAGAGTGTAAGTGTCTGAAGGATGGCTAGATTGCAGCTCTGTTTTGTATTGTATTTAGAGATGGTCGAACAAAACCTTTTTTCAGCAAAATATGCCGCAGCGTCAAACTGGAAACATATTGATCCTGACTGAAGTTTTAAACTTGGGCTCAGAATAGATTTGAGAGAGAGAGAGAGAGAGCTCTTTTAGATCTGATAACAGACCCTCTGACATGATTTTGTTTTGTGAAACCTTCACAAGGTTTTGTTTTCATTCCAATGCACAAGAAAAAAACCCAAAACAAATTTTTAAACCTCACAAGTTGTCACAAAACCAAATTGTCTTCCCCTAGCCAGCTCAAATTGTGATATTTGTTGCAAATTTTGTGATGTGTATGCCCAAGATTTGAAAACTCTTTCCTGGTTCTGATGTGACTTCAAAACACTGATATTAATGCAGTGCTAAGGCCGTAGCATAGGTCAACAGCTATATTAAGGCTGCTCTAAGCCATGCTACTGGCACAAAGCACCCCTAAAATGACCAGAGCCATCCACAAGAGAATTGCCTCCTATTCTAGAGATGTAAAAGCAGTGGAACAGCTCCTGTGCGACCCTTTACCACACAACTGCCTGAGTATGCGCATTACTTGGGATATGCCTGTGCAGCCACAACCCCCAAAATTCCTAGCTAGTATTACAGCCATTCAGGGTTGTTGGCAGCTGATCTTAATTCTATCAAAGTATCAGCCTGGCACACAATAACAGCAAGATCATGGAGCCAAAAGTTGCCTTACATGAGTGAGCAAACAAACAAATAAATCAATCATAATCCCTCACTCCATAAATGTTGTAACTGAAATCAACCAGATTCTGATACCATTATGTGAGACACTTCCATTGAAGTCAATTGTAAGTGTTTCGAGTGCAGTTTGGCATGGGGCTTGGGACAAACATGTTCATTAAACAAAACTCTGCTTCTTCATGGAGATTATGATCAGTTGTATTTCTTTTTGAGGAACTAAATTCTCTCTCGGGAATTTATTCTTCCTTGCTGTAAGAATCATATTTGCCATTAGGATTTTATTCATCTTTCCATTGTTCCGTGGTTCTTTTATTTACCTTTATTTATTGTCAAACTCATCTTTTAACTCCATTTTGTTTTTGCTTGTAAGCAACTGGCTCATTACTAGCCCAAACTTTTTACATGTTAAATGTTAGCTTCGATCTTATCTTTAGTAATTCCAATTGATCTCATCCTAGGAGGGAGTGTACAGCTTTCTTCTCATTTTTCTTAGCCTAGGGCCCAATTCTGCCATCCTTATTCATACTGAGTAGCACTTGCCATGTGGATTCCAAGTGAGACCAACAGCACTACTTGTGGAGTAAGGTATTACTTAATATGAGTAAAAGGAGGCAGTATTTGGTCCTTTGTTCTATGGCTGTGTCTAAATACACTTAAGGCATATATTTCATTCTTTCTTGGAAAAATCCTATATAGATTATATGTCCTTATTTAACTATTTTTTAGATTCTCAACTTCTAGGGTGTTCATCCACTTTTTTCACTCCTACCTTATCAGCTGAGAAATTATTTCTAAAAGTATACACTTTTCTGCTCTCTCTGTCAGGCTTTGTCCTCTGCCACTGTTGAAAGCAAACTGGCACACTGTCAGCTTATTTTCAGCAAGTTTATCCATGTTTGCATTTCTGGTATCACAATTTATAGAAATAATTTGTTCCAGGAGTGAACTTTTGTGATCTTTTCAGAGGAACACTTGGCAAGATAGACCCCCCTGGGGGGCAGAGGGAGATAAAAAAGTTCTATCCCCTCCACACCCCAAAAAAGCCACTTCTGTGTTTTCTCTGTTCTTCTTTTAGTGGGTCATCAATACCACCAGCCGGCATTGTCCAGGCACTTCAGTGGGATGGGTCTCAATTTTATCATTTCTTTCAGGTCTCTCTCTTTTCCATTACAGTTATTCTCATCTGTGGGATGGCTGAAATAGTGGATTGTCTAGGACTCTCCCTGCAGTTTAGACGTACTTACAATGCTATCCAAATTAAAACCAGAAGGGTGGGGTTTTGGAATCAGAATGAGAGTGAGTGCATGACTGATGGATACACTCTGCATGAGGGCATGCATCAGTCATGAAGTACCTCGGCTGGCACTTTGAGGCAGAGCAAAGATTTAATGCATCTCAGATTCCTGTCCGTAGAACAATTAAGAATTAAAACTTTTTGGTACGCAGTATTAATTTATCATCCAATCTGTTATTTTTGTGAGGTAAACTGTTTTCTTTTGCGTAATTATCTTAAGATTTCTTTTACAGTTAGTCAATAAAATGTGTTTTATCTTTCTCACCCCTGCCCTGAGAAAATATGATGAGCTTCACCCTACAAAGATCACATGCTTTAAACATGCTATCAGAGATGTTTCTCTCTAGCTGAACAGTTCTGTCCTCAGCTAGTGTCTTGGGCAGCTTTACTACCCCAATCAGCTGAGAGATATGCTATCCCACTCCCACTGAAGTCTATATTCTTCCTTTCTAGTTTTCACACTGAGAATCATCGTTCCAACGTTTTGATATGCACTGGACAGGCAATCTGTCTCTCTCTCTCTTTATTTTGTACCAATAATAAAATGTTCTTAGCTCTACAGAATTTGAATACATTTTTTTTCAGTAATTGCTAATTCTTACAATTTATTGAAAGCAAGATTTCAAATTTTGCCAACAACACTAATGCGTACTCTATAATTTTTTACATGAATATCCATGGACCTAGAATTATCCCTGCAATATACCAGTAGCAGGGGCAGCTCTAGGTATTTTGCCACCCCAAGCATGGCTGGCAGGCTGCCTTTGGTGGCTTGCCTGCGGGAGGTCCCTAGTCCCACGGATTCAGTAGCATGCCTGCGGGAGGTCCGCCGAAGCCGCGGGACCAGCGGACCCTCCGCAAGCATGCCACCAAAGGCAACCTGCCTGCCGCCCTCGCGGTGACCGTCAGAGCGCACCCCGTGGCTTGCCGCCCCAGGTACGTGCTTGGCATGCTGGTGCCTGGAGCCGCCCCTGACCAGTAGTAAACTTTTCAGTTGATAAAGCCTCCCTAGATTGCAAGTATGCCATTCTTTGTTTTATGTTTTTTAGGCAATTTTAAATCCATTAGACCAACTTTCTGCTTATTATGTGGCTCTATCTCTTAGCATTAACCTCTTCTAGGGAACCTTGTCAAACAATTTTTGAAAATTTAAGTATAGGATGTCTGTTGCATTGCCCTGTCTACTCCGGCAAAAATAGTAATGATCAAGGATTCCAATACTTTGGCCAGACATAAGGCCTCCCTTCCCCCAACCCCAACCCTAAACTTAGATTTGCTTTTCTTAATCAGGCAATGCTTGTCCCAATGTTCCGCTCATTTGATACTTTAAATTATTATCTAGGACATTCTCCATTCCTTGTGTCAAAAGATATGTTTTGTGCTTTCCCAATGTGTCCCCAGGCCATTTTTAGATAATGCCATTATATTAGACTTTGCCAGTCTTCAAGGATCTAAAATTTCTAATATAGGTTCTCCAATTTCTCATCCTACTTCCTTTGGCTCTTTTGGATGTATATTGTTTGATCTTGATGTTCTAACAATTTTAAAAGCCTCTAATCTTTTAATAGCCAATTTAAATGGTATCTGCATGCTTCCTAATTCCTCATTTCCAAGCCCTTAAATCTAGTATCAGATATATTAAAATGAAGGGGACAGGTGTACAAGGATTGTCTCATATCATTTCATTTCTGTTTCTGCTTCATTATGCTTAAGAAAGCCTCTTGTTTGTATCATATGGCAGTTACAGTTAGGCTTAAAATACAGTTAAGATATTTGCACAATATTCTGAGTTGAAAATGTTTGTGTGACCAAACTACATTTACAGTATTATAATGGTGCACACTAACTTAACTATAGTTTAAATTCTGGCAGCATTTTCATTTTAAGCCAGTGTTTGGGGGGCTGTAACTCAGCTGTGAAAATCAACCCCAGGCTAAAAACTAGGCACTGGATGTTTCATCCAAAGACAGATATTTTTATTTCTTTTATAATGGTTTGAATTTGTTTTTTGAATACATACTTAAATTTTTAAAAAAAAACTTTTGCAGACCATTAGACTGTAATGGGGACCAGGCTTCATGTGCACGTCTGTTTATTTAAAATAAATCAATAGATATAATGTGACATTATTACAAGGTAAAAAGCTGAGAACTGTGCATGAGATGTTACTTTTTCAAATAATGTTTTTAATAAGAATAGACTTTAAAAAAAGTTGAAGCTTTCTTACAGATATTCAAAATTTCAAGCTATCAAAGGGACAGTGAGTGAAACTCCAGAAGTCACAAACCCAATACAGGATGCAAAGCATCTCAGCAATTTGGCTGATACATTGCTTCCCTTTCATCCACCTGTTAAGGCCCTGTTTCTGCATTAGAATTCACTAGAACCATATGGAAGCTTAAGGGCTGCTCCAACTTGATCAAGTCATCGACAGCCTCAAGAGGCCACTAACAAAAGTCAAGAATTGCCATGGTACCAGGATATTCCAGCTTCACTCCCTACACTGCCCTTGAGGAGCAGCCAAGTTCAAAAATCATGAGACTTGCTGAAAATCATAAGATTTTTCTTTAAAAGGTTAAATTGTGCTTCCATCTTTCTTTTGCTTTTTCATCAACTCTCCCTGCCCTCCTCCAATGTATGAGACACAATGGTCATTGTTGCAAACTCTCTCAAATTTACAGTGAATAAGAAAACTTTGTCCTCTGCTTCAGGGGTTCTTGCAAGGAGAGCCAATGCAGATCAAGGCCGCTCTGTACTTGGTGTTGTATGTAGACACATAGTAAGAGACAGCACCTGCTCCAAGGTGCTTACAAGCTAGTGCAAGCATGATGGTAAATCTGTGATGAGGGATCCAGAACTGGGGCTCAAACTCATTTCATATCAGTTAGAGGTGAACAACTTTAGCTGAGCCTGATTCAAACTGATGAACTACCAGAAAAGGCTCTATAGCTCATTAGTAGCGCCCTGAGGCATCCTGTCTCCATAAACACTAATGGTGCACTTTTGAAAACGAGGCTTACTTTCTGGGAAGATGAGTTTATTAAATCAAGTTCTGTCCTTTTTGGATCTTGCATTGGAAGAGTCTTCCATTCTTTGCACAAACAGGCAATATCCCTCACATACTGCTCTCAGTCTCAAACACATTCTTAGTCTGTCACACCTTCTTCTGAACAGGATATCTCCCATTAGTCCAATGAAAATAACTTACATTTAACTGTAAAACAAATATTAGCACAGCATCCAAATTTACTTTTTAATAAATATTTTGTTGTATAAAATCAGTTCAACAATTATTCTAGGGTCCTTACACACACAAGACATGGACAAGGTTTGAACCTATATGTTCACAACATGAACCTCTTCCGCACTCGTGATAGGAGTAACTGGTAGTGGAAAGCATGATTTTATCATCCACATGGACAAGTCCAAGACAAGAGTGAAACACTGGGCATCAGGATTCATGGTTTCGCTTCCTGCCTTTGGGAGATTATCGTTTAGTGATTACAGAGAGCATAGCCAAATTAACAACACCCCTTCTCGGGTCATCCTGAGGGCAAGGCAATGAGCCTGCGGTGGAAAAGCAGATTTTAAGAACCAGACCTAATAGCACATAAGCAGAAGCAGAGTCATACGCTTTTATATGTGATTCAGGTGCTAACGAGTGTCACAGACCCACACTGTGTTAGTGTGGATTACAGAATCACCTAATCTGACATGCTTCCCTTGAAAGACTGCAGGTCAAAGTGGAAGAGACTCCACTGTCACATTTTAAAACCTGAGTTAGTTCCCAGTTCAGCCCGAAGCAACCTTGTACAAGCTCTCACTTATCTTACCTGTGAAACTGGTGAACAATAGATAGCTAGTCCGCACAAGGTCTGAGATCTTGGCTTACAATAAGAGTTGTTAATCACAGAAATATAAACAGCAGTCACTGGAACTTGTGGTCGCCAGGCTTGCAGTTTAGTGCACATTTCACTAGGCTACTGGACACAGTGCATGTGAGGTCACACACTATGATTTTGCTTTCCAAACATTCAGGAAGGCTGGAACCTTTTTCTAGAGTGCAGGCAAGAGGGGCCAAAATCAAATTATTCACAATAAAACTGCAGAAGTTGTAAACACAGTAGTTGTTGCTACACTGTTCTAAGATCACCCCACATCAGGTGATCCTCCCCACAGAGCAGCTTTAAGGCTGATTTCTGATAGCAGTGTGGTGTGAAGCAACCATGCCACAGTGCAAAATCTAGCTCTGCATGTTTTTAGTATTACTTCATTGCTTCCCTTTCTCCTCTTACTTGGAAACAGTATAGAACATCATCATAACCTTGCTATTCTCATGGTTCATCTTGTGTATGCACCTGAAACGGTTTCACATTCAATGCTATAAACTGCTGGAGTGGATCAGATGACTCAGCAATTTATAAAACAGTCTTTCCATTGGCAAGTTTCCTCCTCAAGGTTGTAATGATGAGAACTTTAGAGTGCAATAGTTAAAAAAAGTGAAACAGAATCAATCTGATGCAAGGTTATCAACAAACAGAGAGCAGGAAAAAGCCCTAAGTTATGAAAGTTCTGTCTTCCAAAATGTCTTTTCACTTGTGACTATCAAGTACTGTCATCACAAAGTTTCCTCTGACAGACTGATTAGGACTTCAGCCCCCAGCGCCTCAACACAAAAGTGAAACAAAGAGTTAACTCGCTGCTTGCTGGAAAGCAATTTGGGCCAGCATGTACCTGCAGTCCCTCTCCCTCTCCCTCTCCCACATACATACTCCTTAACAATGTTGCAAATCATCTCTGCAGTTGTAGCCTAGTGGTAAAGTATATAAAAATGCAGTCGTGTATTTAAAAAGCTCTAAGCTACCTAATGTGTTTAAAACTCAATAATGGTTATTATAGCTCCACAATAGCTAATAAAATTAGCTGTAATAGTGACATCAATAATTAACAATAGCTCTAAGCTAATACGGGTTGTCATGATGGTTTCAAAAGACACGTTCTATAAACTCCCTTTTATACTTATTTACATGATCAAATCAATAATCATGCCAGAAACTTCCCCACATCCTGTTTATATGCCTCTGACAAGCAGGAATGGCTGCAGAAGCAAGAAAACCTTGAATTCCTTACTGTTTGTTAGTTTGTGTAATTCACCTTAACAAAACGTAAATATAGTACAAATCTGTTAGTTTTACTTAATTCAAGAAACATATTTATAGGAAATATTGGGATAAAACAGAATATAACCATCAGAGGATTTATTTTCTAGAAATAGCATGGAATTCAAGAAATAATGGAATTCAAGAACATGGAATTCAAGAAATAATATTAATCTATATCATTATTGTGACATTATACAGCCCCCAAACCAAAGGATATATAAATATTCTGATTCCCTCTGTGTTTTGCTACATGTTACATTAACTACTGCTAGGCATGAAATGCAAAATTTACATCTGAATCTGGACTCCCTTAAAGGTTTGTGGATATTAGGATACGTGATTTGGTCATACTTCTGGCATAACATGCTCTTACCTACTATTTGAGCAATACCTGGAATTGCTGGAAGTACTTAGGAATATAAATAAGAGTACTTTACAATATCATAAAGAAAATGGCAGGCGCTACAGATTTACATACAGATTTAAGTCAGCAAAAGCAAGGAATTTCAAACCTGAGAATGACACTCCATTCATACTGTATACTATTGTGCCTTATCCACTTAAAACTATGGTAATTAAATCTGGAATGCAAAAGTGGATTACGGAATACACCAAAGATTAAGGTTAACCTTTTTTAAACTTGGGAGCCTAAAGTTAGGCTCCAAAGGAAAAATTTTCAGAAGCATTCTAGTGACTTAGGACTCAAGCCTCAGTACTATCGAAGTCAAGTCATTGTGAGCTTTTGAAAATTTTACTCCAAATCTATCTTCAGGCACCTACTTTCACAGGTGCTAAACAGTTGCTCTGCCTACTTGGTGTGTGTGATCTTTGTCAAGCGACACAACCTTTCTATGACTCAGTTTACCCATCTGTAAAATGATGACAGAACATAATGAAGATAGTGATGCTTTGTAAAAACTAGTGTAAGTGCAAAGCAAATTATTATAAGTTTCTGTTTACACTGAAGCACCCTGATAATCAGCATACTGTGAAAGATAATACAGAAAAAATATGTGAAATTATAATGGCCTCTATATCAAATTTTATATTTTAAGAAGCATGCTGGAATTTGCCAGCGGCTATTTAAGATAAAACATCCTATAACTCCAGATCTAGCCATAATATTTTTAATTACACATTCCACACTACTTTCTAATTAATTATTTGGATGAAAAATATTGCCAAATACAAAGAAAGTCTAAATTGTTCAGAAAGTGAATCAAATGGGAGCTTCAGAGAGTCCACAGGCTTTTGTTGAGCTGTCCTCTCAGGTGATTGGAAAGTTATGTGCCTGAAAGTCTGAATATTTGAAAACAGATCTGTTGTTGCTGCAATACTGGAACATTTTCCTAATAGGTATGACAAAGCACTAGTATCATACCAGCATTTTTTATATTTCCACTTCAAACAGTAAATCCTTCTGAATTTACCTAATACTTAATCCAATTATAACACTTTACTAGCACAAATCATCAGCACATAAGCCTCAGAGTCTTTAAATTAGGGCTGTGTCGAGCATTTCGCCAAAGATTCATTTTAAACTCTGGTGAACAAGTTCCTCCAAGTTTATAAGGCTCAGCTCATGATCTCACTGTCACGGGCCTATCAGTTTAGTAAATAAGAATGAGCATAAAAACACTACCTGCAAAGTTGAGCTGCCAAGATGCTGTGAAATCCATACAGGCACCAATACAGTAGCTGTAGATGGTGGGCAATAGCGTGAGGTCACAGTACCCAGCTGAAATTGGAATAAGACATGTTCTGAGTCAGTAACTTGGCAGAAATTGTAAATTTGGGGGTCAGCCTTGAAAACTGAAGATTATAGACATGAGTCCATTTATATTAAATATGGTATGTTCTAAACACAAATGGGCAACGTTGTTCAATACTGCAAGATTTAGTGCCCACAAGCACCATTTTATTTATCTTTCCACAGTCATATTACTTCCCTTTACTACCTTAAACCATAAATCTGCACTCTGTGATTGCAGTTTCTTGCATATCAATCTAACTCCCCTTTTCTCCACATGTAGTATTTATTTAATGGATCAAGGGAACTATCCTTCAAGCAAAATGGGATAGCCTGTTCACAATTAGGTCATTAATATGTCAGTAAAGTTATTTTCATTCAAAGAACGAGAAAATAAATCTTGAAGGAGATTTACATTCATAAAGATCTGCTAATGAGCAACAACGATGTGATTTTTCAAAAATTACGTGACCTAGTCAGTTCTTAAAATTTAGATAAGAGTTTAAAGTCTATATTTTAATAATTACAGCAGAAATCATTTCTAACATTATGGTAACAAATGGCTTTCTGCCTACTGACTGCTTATAAGAACTACCTTGCTATTCCAGTATAAGTGTTCATACATTATGACTGGACAGGAACTTGTGTCAGTAAGTTTGAATCCAGGCCTTAGTCCTAGTTCTGGAAAGCACATAAGCACATGCTTAAAGCTAAGCATATTAAGTGTTTTCTGGAACATGGATGCTTTCCTGAAGTGGTGCTTTAATGCAGATTTGAATTTCCTTGGGGATTCAAATCCAGTGTGGGAGGAGACACAGTTGGTTTGGACTCATCTCTAATTGTTCTAAAGATAGGTGCTTTGAATTAACTGCACATATTTGTGAAATTACTCATTTCAACAGATAGCTATTCTCTAAACTCCACTGAAATTTTGGATGGATCTGTTTTTATTTACTAAATAGAAAAAGCTTTTACTACCACAAAATGTTCAAATTAGGACACCCTCATTTCCTTAACCAAAAACTGTGCTATTTGGGCATTTGTACACCTGCTGTTCAGCTGGCATCACCTGCCTTTTCCATAGAGACATCCTGCTAACTGTACTGAGAATTCAGTAAACGTTTCAGGGTCAAATGTTCCTAGAAAAGGCATAATAGAGTTGAGGAGTGGACATTTAGGAAGCTATTTGTCCTTAACCCACTGCTGGTACCCCTCATGTTTATCCATACTTTTGTTCCTACCTGTCAATTACTGTACAACTGGTGGTTTTTCTAAACATTACCACATTTTTCTCCCATATCATTATATTTTTAAAAACACTACAACTTCTAAGAACAGAGGTTTCTACATGTGTAACCCACTCCTTTGCTTTGCTAAATATATTAGGGACAAAAAGAATCCTGGCAATTGTATTGGTCCATTACTAGAGGGAAATGGTAGGATTATCAATACTAATGCAGAAAAGGCAGAGGGTTCAATAAATATCTGAAAGGAAAAGAAAGGCCAGATCAGTGATTCAGTTTATTCTTTTTAGGCTCTCCAGCAGGAATGGCTGATAAGTGAGGCTAAACCCCACTAATGTCATTATTGTTTAGTTCCCCCAACTCCCTAACTGTAGTACAGCATCACAGAAAGTCTAATGCAGTTGTCTGAGCAGGGAATAAAGCTAATTTTGACCCTCCTTTCCTGTGATTACATTGAGCAGCCTGAGGCAGGCAGCACAACATAGGTATAAGCTTCTTTGAGGTTAATTTTCAGCCTCCACCCTCACTCCTGTTCATCCCACAGGAGATAGTTTCCTTCAGTCCAGGGGCAGAGGGGAAATGGAAAAGTAGTCTATGTAAGGAAAAGGAGATAAGGTGGCTAGAGATGTTTTGGAGCCAGATGGCAAAGAGAAGACAGCAGGAGGTAGCCAGTGAATGACTGAAGGGATGCACAACCATACCCACCAAAAGAGGTGTAGGTAGTCTTTTGGGAGCTGTGAATAAGCAACAAAAATATTAGATGGGGAGGCAGATAAGTGGTTTGGGAATTCTACTCTGGAAAATTTAGAAATGAGAGGTTCAATTCCCTATGTTCAAAGATTTTAAGGTAATTTACACACACATACTCTGTTTCCACCCAATACAGGTATGCTTACCCTGTCTCTCGTTCACTCTCTGTTAATCACATATGCACATACCTGTGCTCTTTTTGCTGCTATTACGTGCATACACTTCTGCTCTCCTTCTTCCCAATTTCTCTCTCTCTCACACACACACACACACACACTTGCTCTCTTCACCTCCCCTCCCCCGCCCAACTCCCACCCTTCTCTCTAATACACTGTGGCATGTGATGAGCAGAGTGGAAGAATGAGAGAAAAATCTATTCAGTGAAATAGGAAGTTGCTTTCTCTCAGTGCATCACACACTGACGTAGTCTCATGTTTGTGTTCTCTACTTTATCACAGAGAATAGGCAGAATCTTGGAGGGATGTCTCGGCAAGGAATGAGTAGAGTGTGAGAGAGTGAGCAGAGGGTAAAGAAGAGGTCATGGTGGCAGGTGATGTGTGTGCATATGAGATAGAAGGAACAGATAAGGGGGCCTGAAGGTCAGAGATGGAGCAGAGGAGGGTTAGGGCAATTAAGTGGGGGGAAGGTTTTTATTTTATATTAGTCTGTAGAATGTTATCCTTACAACATCAGCTTCCTTATTTTTAGGTAGCCTGTGGAAGAAGTGACCAGGTCTGGAATCCTGGGTAGAGCCAGTCCTGACATATCCAGGTCCTTCTAGGTTTAGGAACTTCCCCTCCTCCTTATACTGCATCCCACCCTTCTCATCCCTCCTGCCTCATGCTAGCTCTGAGAGGCAGCAGCAGCCTTGGGGATAGGATATCCTAATTTAGAGTCCAGAAGCAGTAGTATGCAGAAGGACTGGGAAACTAGAGAGGAAAAACATTTAGAGAGCTGTGGGTGCAATGAGGAGTTATTTAAATGTGTTCAAAAGAGCACCAAGTAAGGACTAGGGCATAGGAAGTTCATTCAGCGGCTGAGAGAAAAAGATTCTTTTGGCAGGAAAGAGAGCAAGGAGAAGAGATGCACAAACCGAGTGAGCCCACCTGTATGTGTCACTTTAGAATTCGATAGAGCTACATGACATTTTTCGATGAAAAAATTATCCACTGAAAAATGCAGTTTGGGGTTGACAAACTATTTGTCAATTCAGCAAATTTCAGCTAAATTTTTTTTTCAGTCTAAACATTTCATGTCAACATTTTTTAAACAAAATGTTTCAATTTTTGTTTTGAAATGATGTTTCCTTTAGAAATTTAACTAGGTTTATTAACACGCTCAAAATGAATCTAACAAAAGAATATTATTGTTTCAGGTGGAACAAAAAGAGCAGAGAAAGGTTAGGGCTATTGAGTGATCAAACAAATCATTTAGAGCTGAAATAAAATGTTTGGTTTTTCATTTTGATGAGAAAAGCTGAAAAAAATTGGTTTTGGGTCAACCCAAAATAAGATTTTCAGTTGGGCCACCAAACCAAAAAAAAGGAATTCTTCTCTCAGCTCTAGAATTCATAGGGTTAAAATGCATAATGTACAGATTATAAAGGATCTATTACAATGTTCCAAATGTATATTTATAAAAAAAAGTATCCTGAACCAAAATCTAGGACCAAAAACACTCTCAAACCTTGTGGCAGATTAGAATTGAAACCCAGATCCAGTTTTGCATTTGATGGCTATCTTTATCATGAGTTGAACTAGAACCCCAGATCCATAAAACGCCCATGCTTTGGGGCATTCAAAATCCAGATTTGAATATAAACTTGGATTTCTCTCTTAAGTTTACAAGATAGATCCAAAAGTCACTGTGGTCTGTTGTATCTTATCTGATCAAATACCATACTTTCAAAAAAGTCTTTAAACATGTTATGGTCTATCATGCCCGCTTTCAAACACCTCCCTGTGAATATATGCCAGTTGCATGCACATGTTTTTCTCTTGTGGAAAGAGAGTCAAAACAGCAAAGTAAATAAATTAGAAAAAGAAAACACAAATTACATTGAAGTACTGTTACTGTGGTTTCAGAACTAAAGATGCCAGTCTATGTTTAACTCATCTGTTGTCCTTAACTCACAGACAGTTAGGTATTCAATTCACAGATACAATAAGGGTTATTTTAAATTTTAACTGTCACATTCTGTTATACTGTCTGATGGTATGTTGCACTGTGTTAGCAGAGAACGGGATAGGACTGAACATAATTCATTGTAGTATAAAAAGTATAACATGACTCGACAACTCAAATTTAAAGGAGAAAACACTTACTGTAGGATCATATGAGATAGCCCCATAAATTTTGAAAATCTAGCAGCAACAGATCCAAGCATAGGAGCTAGTGAGATACCCGTTACCAGGAAATAATGTTCCACAGCTCATGATCTACCCAAATTACTATGGGTAGGTTGGAGCACCTTTAATTTTTTGATGGTGGAGATGACACACTGGCATCTGTGGTGCTGAGAAAGGTGCTAGCTTGTGTGATCTTAAAAAAAGTTTCTTACAAGCTAATCAAAAAAGCAATGTTCACTTTTTAAGAAATCCTTTTTGTCTTCTCTCCCAGGCTAAAATAAAGGATGAAGTAACACATTTCTTGAACATGAATATGCTAACAGCCATAAATCTGCTCCACGATATAACAGTAGAACAAACCATAGTAAATGTTTAAAAACGTGTTTCTAAAATAAGCTCTGACTGAGCTTTGATGTCACTTTATTTAATTCACATTGGCATTGCATACATAGCTCCATTTACCAGGAGAAGATTCATTCCTTACTGAAGCATAATTACATTATCAGATATTAAATAGAGGCCATAAACCACAAAATGGATATTAGACAGTCAATGGCCATTTTATACTACAAGGATTATTGTATTTTAACGTTTGTTGTCAACCACTGTGCTGGCAATATAGCATGTGGACCCCAAATTTCAACATCACTCCAACCTGAATAAAATTTAAATATATGAACGCTAAATTGAGCAATCAATAACAATCTTTTAAGCTATATAAGCCTCTGACTGACACCAAGCTAAGCAATGACACACAGGCAAATCAATCTTAGGATGCTCTAGCTTCATTAAAGGCACTAGGCATTTCAGGATATTTTAGAAGCTAAAGGAGAGTTGAAATGTTTTACTTTGGTTCATTGTTTTCCAATCTTCCATATAAATAAGCAGTGAGCTACAGTTTTCCCTTCATTGCCCACTAAGATTTGTAAATGGAATTTATTGCATGCAATGTCCTCTTATAGATTAAATTAATGTTATTGTAAAGAGGTTTAATACTCAAAAGATATTTATGAGTCATGCTGAGAAAGAAGCTGTACTTTGTTATGATGATTAATATAATTTTTCCAAGTTCTCACAGATGAAACTGCCTCCATGTGCATATTTTGAGTACAGAATAGATAACCATAATTCTAAAAAAAAGAGAGGCAGCCATGATTGTGTTACTTAGGCATCATTTGAAATTAGCACGTTACTGTCGAGTGGATGAAATATTTTTGTTGGATTTGGAGTTCTGCTTACTAGGCAGTGGAAGCAAAAATGTTCATGTGCTCTCAACTTGCATTTGTGTTTTGATCTTAGGATATCACAAGTTAGTATTTAGAGATATGTAAATGGACCACTCATAAGATAGCCCATGGTATAAAGTATATCCTCTCCTGTAGCTAAACTTAATGAAAAATAAAGGAAACCTGTATTTGATAACTTGCAGCCAGAAACTAAGGAAGATTTACTAACTCTTTCCAATTTGTGGACTTGCAGTTGGTACATTCTCTACACTGTCACATCCAAAATGTGAAGTGGGATTTTACTTGTCTTAATAGACCAGGGCTTCAATTGGTGTGGAGGGTCAGTGAAGATTAAATTAAACGTTTCTGCTCCTCACCTTTGGAGGTTCAGCCATCACTAATAATAATGACTGCGAACATTCATTTAGTAGACTGCCTATTAGAGGCTTCACTCTTTAATAAAATTAGATTGAAATGATGTGACTATTGGTTTAAAAAAATACTGCTCAAAGCTGTAATTTGTCTTTTTAGATTTTAGCTAACCCATTTGTATTTTTAGAATAGGAATTGGAGATCTATGTAAAAAAGAAAGTAGAGGAAATCTCAGTATGTGATCCTGAACCCAAACAAAAAGATTGAGGAGGAAAAATGTGCCTTTAAAGTAAGTGTTTCTTTAGGAACAGAGCAGTTAATAACTTTATCAACAATAAACTCCAGTTGGTGGAATGTTCTAACCTATAGTACTTTTTCTTTGCCCTTACCACCACGTGTCCCATTTTAGGGAGTTGGCAGAGTTGGGAATCTTCATAAAAATTGATGCTACCGGAGTGGGACTTTTTTTCTGCTATGAGTTTGTACTGCAGTTTAACAAATCATGACTGACTACATAAAAAGACCGTGCTGTTGTCAATGGCTGTAGAACTTTGGGCTTTCACCACAAAATCAAAAGTCTCTAACACTGAGTTAAAGGAGTGCTAGATTTTCTGTGAGACAGCGGCATACTATATAGTCACTAAGACCAGCCACTAAAACGAAACAAGTATCTGATAATCACAGGAGCTGAAATCCTACCTGGGTTTTATTTTGTAATAAACTGTGGCATCATGTTCTCCATCTCTCTCTTTCACTCTCTCTCTCTCTCTCTCTCACACACACACACACCCAAGGTACTCTGCACCAAAACACAGGCCTTTACCTCATGAGCTACAGAACTTTTTCTGTGAGAAAATATTAGGCTGCATTATTGCTGGGAGGAAGACATCATCACTTTCACTGAGCCAGTATATTGACGCAGGGCCCCCAAACAGGAATTCCATTTAGCTGACAGGTGATACTTTGGGTGCAGGCTTTAATCTATACAGGCCTACATAAGTGGGAACTAGCTACCTAAGAGATTGCCTCCTTCCTCACACAATACCACAACAGTTAAGATCAGGAAAGAAACTCGAATAAAAAGCCATTCCTTCTCCTCTGTACACTTTGAATGTGACTTGGCTGATGGAAGGAAATTGGTGACTCACTTCCTCTAGGTCTAACAAAGTGAGAATGTGTAGCTTTATAGAGCACACATCCTTTGAGCTCATTTATTTTCCTCAGATTTTGTCTAGGGCCTGGGTTGATGAATATAGCATAATTGCTGAGGAAGGTGTTATTTTGTTGTCATCTAGAGTTTGAGAGTTGAAATTAGTTCAACTGGGCAAGTCTTCTTTAAACACTATTTTGTATTATTTGTATAAGCACACAGAACTTCAGAATAAGACTTTTTAAAGACATAGCATTCAACCATATTCTTACTTCCTGGAATACAAGTATGTGGCACTAAATTTGTAGTCTCCAAACCCTTTTGAGACCAGAGTACTTTAGTTTAATTGCTTTAACCTGTCTTTGGGGGGTTATCTATTTTTATTTTCAATTAAATAACAAATATATCACCTATTGATTATGCAATAAAGGAGAGAATCTATAATAAACGTTAAAGTTAAATGTCTCCTTAAAATGTTTTCTAAGAGTTCAGGCTCCTATAGAGTGGTAACTCAATGCAGAAAGTCAAAGGATTTTCATCTAGTTTTTAAAAGGTAAATTTTCATTCGTAAAGTATTTAACCTCTAAAGTTGGGAAGAACAGATTGATCGGTAGCTCAAGAGATAGGGCTGGCTAAGGTTTTGGTGTCTGGTTTGCACACAAATTGAAACTGGCTTTCACTATGTGACTATACAGTACACTGTACAGTAGTGTTCATTGCCTAGTTGGCTATGACAATAAGACTATATTGCTTTCTAAGGCTTGACTTCAGTCAAACCTCCTAACAACTTCAGTGAGAGTAGGACATGCCTTTATATGGGATGCTCATACTTGTCATTTGCATCTACTTCTTTTTAGCTTACCCTCTTCTGTGATACCTTGGAAATAACAATGGGCTCCATTTTCTATGATAACGTGAATAGTAATTTAAGTGACAGCTGATATCAATTGCCCTCTTGAAGTCCAGAGCTCCAAAAACCCTCCAACAATGCAACATTATGTCTGAAGGTATATACAAGTATAGAAAATGAGAAACATAGAATAAATGATGACATTGCTCTCAAAAAGCACTAAGATGGTTTTGATAATATTAACAAACTGGTATACAGTATGATCCATGCCTGCGAATCAAATGTTTTTAAATGTTTCTTCTTATTTTTGTATGAAGCATAAAGTTGGGTATGAATACAAACAACATTCTTACAACTACGGAGAAAGGGCCTATATATTAGAAACATTTGTAAAAACGTTATGGCTGTTTCACATCAATATTATTGGCTAAAGAGTACAGCAAATTGTTTGACTACACTCATGAACTTAGCCAAATGTATTGTCTAAAGACAAAGCAGTACACTACCTACCCTCCTTCTGAGAAGCAATTCTTACTTTGCAGCGTATTCACCTTTACGCAGAAAGTGCTTCAAAGGTATACATTTCAGCTAGTAGTATTTATAGTACAATTTTACAAGTTAAACTTTTTACGTCACTAAAATCCAACCCATCAGTCTGTCATAGATGAGATTTTCAAAAAGAATGTTGGCCTAACTGCAGCTGTTTAACTTAATGGGAGTCCATCAATTTTGGGTATTTCTGCACTGCAATCGGGAGGAGTGTTTGCAACATATATAAACATACCCAAGCTAATTCTGATCTAGCTAGATCAAAACGACCTCAAGTAACAGTAACACTGAAACAATGGAGACAAGGGCAGCAGCTTGAGTACATACCTAGGGTCCTGGGTGGGCATGGCTAACTCGTACAGTCTCTGGTGCTGCCGTGACTTGACTATTATTGTCATTGCTATTGTTATTGATATGCCCAGGTCAAAGACAGCTCGGATATGTCTCCACGTGCTGCAATCATACCTCCATGTTGCAGTACAGACCTACCCCTTTGGATAGGAGCAACTGAATGCTTTTGAAATCCCATCCGATATTTGTTACTTACAAACAGATAAAAAATATATATTTTTAATAATCTGTAAATTGCAGTCTGACAAGCCCAAATATTCAAAAAATGTCAGAATCAGATCAGGAGATTTGAAAAAAAAACAAAAACCCAATGATTTTTAAGCCAAAAGCAATATTTTGGATTTTGTTTGTTTTCTGAACATGTACGTACACGTGGCTCATGTTTTCATGCTTTTCTCAGCAACCATGAGGACCAGAAATTCATTCCTCTCCATGAAACCTGAGATTCTCATTTTTTTTTCCAACTAGGTGGGGCTTTTAAATAATCCACACATCAGAGACTTGTGATAACATCATGAGTTAGCAACACTGAATTTATTTCCATAGACCAAACAACTATGGTTCAAATCCACAGAATGTAACTGTATAGCTGTCACTCAACTCAGGAGAATATTTGTTCAAATCTGCAAAGGAGCACTATGGGAATTTTGATATACTGGCATACAGAATCCTTCAGTTTAAATCATACAAACAGTAGTTTACAAACAAGAACAAGAGCAATACATTATAAAAATATTTCAAATAGTAGAACACAAGGGCATAGAAAAGTAAAGGAAAAATAAGCACCAATACTTTATAAATACAAATCTCATTGTGACAGACACCTATCTCTCTCTTTCCCTCTCAGCTGCTGTCAGGTTCTGTGGCAAGCCCTTAGACACCAAGTACTCTAATGGTCAGTGCATCTGAGTTCAAATTCCTGCTGCGTAACATCTTAGCCATTCAATATCACTGTGTCTGCAAACCAGTTCTGGTATTTGATGCCAAATCTTTCTCAGGTCTTGAAAAATACAGTTATCCTGTGTAATGCTCCCTTTCAAAGACATTCTGTTGGGGTTACAGGAGTGAATTTCTCACTAGTTATTTGTAAAAGTGAAAAAGGAATTTATTCATGGCTATATTCAAATGAGACCTAGATGGACTCAATATCATCATTTGAAAGCCACACATTTTCTAACAAGCATTGTAATGCAGCTTGATTGCTATGAAAAACCATAAAATGCCAAATCACCATACAGACACTTTGTATATCACTGCTATCAATTAACTCAATGACAACCATAGGAAGTTAAGTCAATCCAAACATTTTCCAACAATCCTTTGCCACAGAACAATATTCCAGTCTTTCTATCCTCTTTTCCCTTATCTTTAGCTCCTGTCAACTACTATTATACATGAACAACACACAGACTTAAAGACATACCCTCTGGTTTGAAAAAAAAGTCTCACAGCTTTCAAGTGTGAACAGGATTAATCACACATAATAATTATACAAAGTGATAACACTTACTACAAGATCATATAAACACCGTTAAACGAACAGTGGCAGTAACCTTTAGGAAGAAAAAAAAAAAAAGCCACTAAAAATAATGCAAATCTAAGTTTTAATTGGCAAGGTTTTCTGTGTATGACTGCTTTAAAGCCTCCTCATGAAAATAATATGCACTATTTCAAAGCCTCTTACAACTGATTTATATGCTTTAAGCATCTTCCACAAACAATGTGACAAACAACAAAGGTATGTGTGGAAAAAACCCAGTCTCTGATCCTTCAGCAGTTCTTAACTTCAACACTTCTTCCTATGTTTGTTTTCCTGGTCATCAAACATTTTTCCATTGCAATCAGTATAGCTTCAAATATGCCCACCTTTTTACTAATTATTGCTCTGTTCTTCCTAAGAAAATCAAAAAGTGTGTGAAAATTAACATTATCTTTCACTCTGTTAATATTGATTTGCAGTAGCACCCACAATGTGCTAGAAGCTTTCCAAACATGCAAGGACAGTTCTTGCTCTGACAAAGAGGTCACAGTCTAAAGTCAAAATTCAGAAGAAGGGGAACAATAATAGACAACTTATATATCAACAAAATTCATTATGAGCAGTATAACACAAATGGATCTTTAAGAAGTACTTATATATGAACAGGAAAGGTGTCTTGCAGATGAACTCATGAAGGTCTTATCAGACATAAGAGCATAAAAAGAGGCATGGGATGACATTGTGAAAATCTGACAAATGGCCCAGAGATTGGGAACACTGGCAGAGCAGAGAATACGTACAGATAGGCAGAGTTCACTAAAGCTTTTAAGGTTGTGAAAAGAAGCTTAAATTTGAGACAACATCAGACCAGAAGTCAACAGAGAGACTTAAAAAGGCGAGTCACATGATCAAACCAAGACAATTTTAGTAGCAGCAGCACTTTGTATGGACTCAGGGGAGAAGGAAGGGAATGTGAGTTTTGGAGGCCGAAGAAGGGGATATCACGGAAATCAAGATGGGATATGCTGGAGGCCTGCACGAGAGATTTGGCTATGTGGTTGTAAAGAAAAGGAAGGATCTGAGAGGTGTAGGGGAGAGAGAAGCAATAGGATTAAGAAATGGCCTGGATGTCTGGGGAATGGTGGAAGGAAGGCAGGAAGGAGTCAAAAATAACCTGTGAGTTAGCAGAGGTGTTGCTCATAATATTTGAAAATGAGGCTGGAGGAGAACATTTAAAAGGAAGAAGAGAAAATCAGGTTTGGCTTTGTTCAATTTAAAATGATGACTAGACATCCAAGAGGTGACAGAGAGAAAAGGTGAGATGAAGGATTGGTTGGAAGGAGACAACTTAGTGGGAGAGAGAGAAATGTGTGATTCATCAGCACACAGATGATAGCTAAAGCCATGTAAGCTGATGAGATAGATCACCTAGAGACAAGGCATCAAATGAGAAGAGAACCGAACCAAGGACATTGCTCTGGGAAACCTCCACAGAGAGGAGGACAGAAGATAATCCACTAAAAGAAATGCTGAAAGAGCAGTGAGAAGAGAAGAGAGAAGAATCAGGAGAGGAGAGAATGTTAAGAGCTCAGAAAGGATGGGACATCATGAAGGACAGGATAAGGATAAAATAGAAACCTGACATTTGGACACAAAGTGGTATTTAGAAAACTTAGTGAGAATGATGAGAGTAAGAAATCAATGCATTGAAAGGGCTCCAAAAACAGAGTTAGGAGAGAGGGAATTAGTGCTCTGGTTGAAGACTACATGTTCTATTATTTTAGGATGAAGAGAAAGAAAGAAATAGGATGGTAGCTAAAAGGGCAGAGGTGGGAGAGGGATGGTTTGTTGAGAATAGAGGAGATCATGTCAAGCTTATATTGAGAGAAAGAAGCCAAAGGAAACAGAGGCCGATTAGGAAGGTGAGGCAGCAAGACCGGCGCTAGCGTTTTTAGTGCCCTAGGCGCACGGCCATTTCGCTGCCCCGCGCGCTGGTCCCGCGGCTCCAGTGGAGCTGCCGCAGGCGTGCCTGCGGGAGGTCCACCGGACCCACGGGAGCAGCGGACCATCCGCAGGAATGCCTGCGGCAGCTCCACTGGAGCTGCGGGACCAAGGACCCTCCGCAGGCATGACTGCGGCAGGTCCACTGGAGCCGCCTGCCGCCCCCCGCCGGCAAAATGCCGCCCCTCTATAATCCTGGCGCTGGCCCTGTGAGGGAGAAGGTGATTAAAGGCATAAAAGACAAAATGATGCATGAAGGGATAAGATGAGGAGGGAAATGGAGGAATTAGAGGTAGAGAGAAGATGGGAGGTCTCAAGTCAGTTATGGGGGAGGAGGAGAAGATGGTGCAGGGGGAAGAAGGTGAAAAATCAGAGGGAGAAGGAAGAGGAGGCTGGTGGATTCTCTCTTTGTAGAAGTCAGCAAGGAGTAGAATGTTTAAGGAGGTTGTGACACTGTATCTCAGGGAGAATCCCATACCTGCTTCCTCTGTTCCCTATCTTGAGTTGCTGCATTTTTATGGAGAGATTCCCATAACTTTGCTGACTTAGTCCATTGAAGATTTGTTCTCCCTTCACCCCCATGTTCATCCTTATAACATGATTGTGTGGTATCCACTGCAAAGTTTGTCATGTCGGGTGTCTTTGGAAGCCTCATGATGCACTGAGCATTGTTGTTTAGTAATGTTATAGGTTGTAATTTCATGTATAAAGTTATGAGGCTGAAAAGGTGTCCTCATGGCTTAAAGCAAGCCAGACAAAACTCTCCAGGAGCAGAGGGGCAGTTCACACCTCATCAGGGCATGTATGGGACAAACACAGCTCAATCACACAGAAACAAAGGACACTGGCCTAGGCAGCAACAAAGATCTGTTGGACTCTCTAGTGAGTCACCTCCCTTTGCTTGTGCAGTTTGGGACTACAATGAGGTAATTCTCACCTGACTCAGAAGAGGGAGGAGGACAAAGCCAAGGGGGAAGAAAGAACATGATAAAAGGGAGAGACATTTGCCATGCTGGCTCTCTTCCATGTCCATCTAGAGACACCACCGCCAAGGGGCTGAAGCACTGACGAAAGGGGAAAGCCTGGCTGAAAGGCAACCAGCCAGCCTGTGGTGAGAAGCATCTAAGTTTGTAAGGGCACTGAAAGTGTTAAGATCAGCTTAAAATGCATTTTACTTTTATTTCATTTGACCAAATCTGACTTGTTGTGCTTTGACTTATAATCACTTAAAATCTATCTTTTGTAGTTAATAAATTTGTTTGTTTATTCTACCTGAAGCAATGCATTTGGTTTCAAGCTTGTCAGAGACTCCCCTTGGGATAAGAAACCTGGTACATATCAATTTCTTTGTTAAATTGACAAACTCATATAAGCTTGCAGTGTCCAATGGGCATAACTGGACATTGCAAGATGGAGGTTCCTAGAGTTGTGTCTGAGACCAGAGATATTGGCTAGTGTGATTCGGTTGTAAAATCCAAGGAGCATCTTACATGCCAGAGGCTGTGCAGGAACAACCCAGGAGAGGGGGTTCTCACAGCAGAGGAAGGTAAGGCTGGCTCTGAGTCAAGGATTGGAGTGACCTAGCAGATCACTGGTCCAGATAACACCAGGGGAACATCACAAAGGTGACAATAAGTGACAAGGAATGCAGGCATGAGATTCAATGTGGCAGCAGCACTACTGATGTTTTGGAAAATGGCTGAGATGAAGGGAGAACAAATCTTCAGTGGAATAAGTCAGCAAAGTTATGGGAATCTCTCCATAGACATTCAGCAACTCAAGATAGGAGACAGAGGAAGCAGATATGGGAATGGGTCAGAGCTCAGGTTTTGTGGGATGGACCTTACAGTTAGAGTGGGGGCCTCTGAGAGTGAACTGTTGGGTCTATTGATGTGAGACCTGGGAGGAGTGGGACAAAGAAATCATGGAGGCTGTCAGGAGACAGACTCTCCCATTGACAGAAGCTTAGGAGACAAAGATCAATTGTAACTTAGACTAGCAAGATTTATCCTGGATATAATAAGGAGCACTCCAGCAGAATAGGGTTAATCTTCACAGTAATTAACAGCATACACAACAGCTACTGCAAAGAAAAATATTGGAAACATAACAAAAGAACAACTGAAAGTAGCAGACCACTAAAACTCATCCAGCAATTTGTACTGCTCCATAAGTTTTTTTCCCTCCCATTTCAACTAAGTGGCATTTTTACTATTTTCCTATTGTCTACCAAATTGTTTGGGAATCATTAAATGCATATGGTACTCAGATATACCTTTATGTCAAATATTTACACGTCATACTTAGGACTTCACCAAGGAGTTGTGATTAGTTGCCAAGAAGCATCAAGAATCAAATACAATCGTTAGTGTTTAAAGGTTTTCCTGTTTATTTCTGCAAATATAGAGGATAAACACTGTCATTTCAAAGTAAACTCTAGAGTACATATTATTTTCGAAAGATGATAGTCCTATAAAGCCCAAGGATTGTTGAAAACTGCATTTCCAACCAACCTTTTCTGGTTATTAGTGCCATGTGTGAAGAATCAAACAACTGCCTTGCCATCCAGCAACTTCACTAACTAATTGGAAACTAACATTAAAGAGATGCACCTGGTGGAAATCTAATAAGTGAAGAGAATAATATAAATAGGTCAGACACAAACCACAACAACATTTGGGTCTGATCAGAGTAAGTGATTCAGATATGGAATATAATTTAAAAAAAACAAAAACACCAAACTTTATTAGCTCAGGTTTTAAAAAAACAAACAAACATACATACAGTATCATAAAATCTAAGCCGCAACATTAGGGAATGAATTTTGAATGATGCTCAAAAGATTTTCATTAAAGCATCCATTTGTTTCAGTCATTCAAGAACTATTTAGTCACATTACTTTCCCTACTGAATTTTTTTAGATGCTGATTGACAGTCAGAAAATTCATTCTTACCAAAGATAAATCCCTACTTTCTCTGCGAAGAGTTTCTCCTGGCATAGACAATTACTGGTCTAGAGGGGGCTCTTTCTTCCTTCTTCAAATTTTGTTCCTTCTGAGAATCCCATGTAAAATTGTGTACTTTATTAAACTGACAATCTGGTGAGCCTACATACCTTTGTGGTTTGTTTATGCAATAGTTAATCTAAAGGACACTTGAAACACAGGACACTAAGGTGGAAGAAGCACTAAGTACAGTAAAAAGTTACACTTTACCTTGTCTAATCTCATATCATCATATATCCTAGTCTATAAAAATCTAAACCAATACTGTCTATGACTTTGTCAAATTTCCCAAGCTAAGCAGAGAACCAGGGTTTGGCTTGCTTAGTAGTTGAATGGGTGGGAGTGATGTCAGTGTTTGGAAGGTGATCCCAGAGTCAGCGGTACTAAACCATTGCTCCAACATGATGTGACAGAGGAGGATACTGTGGCTTTAGAAGGTGCAGTTTTCTGAGCAAGGCTTAAAATAGAGATTTGCTCACTTGTGGTTACCAGAGATCTCATGACACTTTTTACAAACATAAGGGCTAATACCAATATCCTGATTAAATTCCAATGGATGTCATTACATTTTACCTACCTAAATTCCCTCTGCTGTTTCAATTGAATGTGTTATTATTTCTGGCTTTCTCTCCTAATCTGTTAATTGTTGTACATTATTCACCCTTAGAATACTGAACAGAGATACTCTCAGCAAAAGATCCTCGACCTGCTTTGTGTGGCTAAGATCGTATGAAACAGCCAAGAATTCCCAACACAAGAAATGGCAGTAAAGGGGGAACTGTAGAATAACATAGTACAGGACTCTCAAGCATTGTCAAGGAAGAGAGTGAAAGAACAAGGATAATGGATTTAAAAAAATACCTTGAGAGTCCGTGGGTATGGTCAAAAGGAAAGGAAAGATATTGTTGATAGCTAGAGATGTCTAAAAAACATAATATTCCAAGTATGGCATAAAACAAGCTGAGTGTAAGAGAAACATATAGAGAAAAGTGTAATGTCAATATGGCTGCACCCATGGCTTTTAAAGATGTAGAGGTGAAAAGGAAATAGAACTAATGGTGAAAACAGAAGTTTCGGAGGAAGTATAGGAGTATTGTTAAAACATATTGGGAAAGACAGAAGCTTCATTTGATAGTATGTGTTACATAATGTGATGTCTTTTGATTATTATTGCTGCTTGAACACAAATGAAATCAAAGCAAAAAGAAAGGCAAAGGAATAAAATGATGTGAATCAGCAAAGGATATAAGAGAAAATGTGAAAGAAAGATTAAGTTTATCGTTAGAAATCATTCTTGAGGATTTAGGAAGGACTGATGAAATCCAAGAAAAAAAATGAAGAGGAGAAAGCACAGTGAGACAAAGTGAAGCAGTAGGTTGTTGTTAAGCAACCCTTGCCTATCACATTGTGAGACAGGGTATAAGGAACAGGAAGGTAGTCCAAGGGCATCACATGGAATGGGTGTTTCCTCTTTTGCCCTGACCAAGCAAGAAAAAGTCACCCAGGGCTGTGACCAGTGTATTTGTGGTTCAATTGTTTTGTTCTCTGTTGTTTTTGTCCTTTTTATAAGGAATGAAACATATCTTATAGAAAGTGTCTTAAAAACAGATTTGGATGTGGAGTTTCTTTCCTTTCTCTGGCTGGTGAACTAGCCCACAAGCCTATACAAAGTAACTGCTTTTAAGTAGAGGGGGAAAGGGTGATACCTAAATTTATAGTCCAGAAAGTCTGAATTTAATATTTGGTAAATTGCTGGTATACAACTGAATAAAACAGTATATAAATAATAAGCAATATGGGTCCATTGGGAAGAAATCTAAACTAAATTTACATTGTAGGTTGGTGGGTTGTTTTTTTTTTAAATACATTAAGAAGTTTTTTTGCATAAGAGAAAAAAAAATCCCATAAGACATTATCATAGGAGACCTGATCCAGAGCCCTTTGAAGTCAAAGGAATTACTTGTATTGCCTTCAATGGACTCTGAATCAGGCCTAAGGACACTAAAGAAATGTAAATGAAATGGAACTACTATAAGATGCACACAATTTTCTATTGAGAGTAATTTATAATGCTTTACTATTCAGTTGTAAAAAAGTGTCAGACATCCACTGTTGGTCATGTACTATTAAAGAACGTTCATTATGGAGTATCTTACTGTACTCAGAGTACTCTTCTCAGAGTTGGAGATAATAAGCTGGGAAACATGACAAATATTTTAGAGGATATGAGTGAGAAAGAGGGACTCAATCCTGAATTCTTTATCCACCCAGAAGTCCCCATGATGCATTTTCACATCTTGATATTGATCAATCAATAGTTCTTTTCCTGGGAGGAGCTGTGTACCCTTAAGTCCCACTGACTTCACAGAATTGAGTTCATTTTGCTCCATGAGACAGTATTTATCTTTTAGCCATTCCGCTTTGTACAGGTTTCTCTCATTGCACTATGAATGTATTATGTGGGACTATATCAAACTCCACCCAAAAGCTGACCTATTGTGCCAGTGGGAGCTTGAATGTAAATGGATACATTAGGAATGCAGGATTGGGCCCTACGTAACAGTCAGTTTTTACATTATTGATAGAAATGGGCTGAAATTAACAAAATGAGATCTTAGAAGTAACAATCAAACGCAAACATTTTGTAGTGGGCAATGCTGGCTGCATAACATAACACAGATCCTATCTGGGGGCTTTGGATGAGAAACTGAATTATAGTCAACACTGCCACAATATTAAAATGCAGGGAAATGCTACTGTATATTGGGCTATGTTAACATAATATGTGATAATAATATGTGATAATAAAAAAAAGGTAATGAATGCCTCTATGTTCAGTACTGTTTCGGCTTCAGTTAGGTAACTTCAGTTTTGGGTGCCATATTTCAAAAAACAAAGAAACAAAGAAACAAACAAAAAAAAACAGACATTCTCAGAGACCAACAAAAATAGAAGATTTAGAAAACAAGTATATGAACAAATACATTTTTCTAGAGGAAAAGAAAACTGAAAAGCAGGATAACTGCCTACAGATGTGTAATGTGACATTATCAAAAGAAAAGGGATGAATTCTCAGTCAATTGAGACTGAATAAAAACAATGAGGTTAGGATGCAATAAGAAAATCTAAGGTTAAATTTAGGGGGTGTGAAAAAATTATAGAATGAGCTGACAAAGGAATTTTTAGGTCAATTAAGATCAACAAAGATAGTCTTGATGTCTATTAACAACCCTTGCCACTAAGGAGAAGGATGGACTACTTCACCAGTTGGGGGGATGGCCTAGCCACCAATATAAATTCATACGTTCTATGACACTTTTGTGGGGAACCACTGGTTTTGTTGTTTCCTAGGCAAATTCAGGTTATTTTGTTACCACCACCTGCCTTGCTTGGAACAACCTCTCAAACGCTGAAGATTTTTACTGGTACTACTCTCAGTTACAGAGCTGTGGTGCACCAGTGTAACTGAGAATTTGGACCTGTGTATCCAGGTGGCACCTAGACTGTGCTCATGTGTTATTTGATTGAACAAGGGATTAAGGGTAAACATAGGCCTCCTTCTGGCTCAGCCTACCTGGATCTGAGTGGAGTATAGCCTCTGCTTTCCAGATACTCCCCACTGCAAGAACGATGGTGACAGAAAGGCCAGAGTTGAGCAGAACCTTTGAGCTGCTGCTGAGCAGCTCCTTGTGGCTACGGTTTCCTATGTGGTCATCCTGCCCATTTCCCCTTCCTCCAGGGACCTTCTCAATCCTTTAATTCACTCTTCACAAGCTCTCCTAAGATTGGCAACAGAGTTTGTCAAAAACAGAACTCCAGATAATAAACACATCATTTTTCAGCTCATCTTTCCTTCCTGTATTCCTACTCACAGGCTTCATTCTGCAAGAGCCAAACTTGCTCCCCATTGCTGCTTCTTCCACCAGTTCCACACAGTCTGTGCCCTGAGCATCCCCAGCTTGCTGCCTGATTCTGGTACTCTCGTCTACTCTCTTCTCCACACCCCTCCCTGCAGCTTCCTGCAGCCTTTTATATCGGAATCACCTGATTCCTCTCAGGTGGGACTCATCTTGTAATTAAGGGTGGCTTAGCGCCAGACTCTCCAGACCATGGGCCAGCCACTCTGCTGCAGGAAGTAAGTTGCATCCTTTCAGTGGCTGTAGTATCTTACTCCCTGTCCAGATCAAGAGGGAAGCAGAGGAGATATGTGACTCTTGAAGTCACAATTCTTTTCCAGGTCTTCTTCTGGAGTGGAACATTTATCTGCCACCCCATGCTCCATAATGAGGGTATTGGTGCCAATGTAAGATACAGTTACATTCATGTTATTTGTCCACATTGGTTAGTAGCAGCTTTAATAGCAATGTATGTTTCACAAAATCCATTTATATGTTTATACAGCACCTAGCACAATGGGGCCCAACCTGGTTGTGGCCTTCAAGCATTAACATTTTAACAAATTAAACATGATTTGGGATGAGTTGGGTACATCACATTGCTCTTATCAACATGGCCTTAAAAACACCGGGGAGAAATAAGCTTTAAAATTTCATTTGCAAAATAATCATAGTTCCTTTCATAAATACAAAACCCTGATATATTTAGAACTACAAGACCATAAAATCTGCAGCAGGTGACTGCATATCTGTACCTTTAATTTGAGCAACTCCAGCACTGTTAATACACTTTGACAGCAATGTAGATCATGTCATTGCTGAACTTTAAAAGAAATATATTTGAAAACAAAACAAGTTGCTATATTTTTGGTCATAGTATTAAAATTACACAAGAATACTTGCAGAAGGGAATCTATAATGCAGTCGCACCTATATAGCACTTTTCATCAGTACCTGGCAAAGTGTGTTACAAATGAGGTATGACTCTTTATTCCTATTTTACAGATGGGCAAACTGAGAGTCAGGTGAAATGACTTGCCCAAAGTCACTCAGCAGGCCAGCAGCAGAGCTAGATACAGAACACAAGTCTGATGAATCCCAGTTCAGTGCTCTACCACTAGGCCACACTGCTCTGAAGAGAAACCAGATTAAATAAAATGATTGTGTTTCTGCTAGCCACATACACAGCCCGATCATATTTTTTTTTTAAATATTTCATTTATACTTCTCCAAAAGTACTTTAAATGTTATAAACACAGTAATACAAGGCAGGGTTATTAGAGCCTGACTCTGATCTATTTTTATGCATGTAAATCTGCTGACTTCAGTGGAGTTGCTCCTAATTTACACCAACAAAAGTGTGATCTCAAATGGTGTACACTATAACAATAGTTATATAACAACAGTTACAGTGTTGGATCACAACTACACAGAGCTCTAGTAGCAGAAACTGCACCACAGATAAATGCAATACAATAAATGACAAACAGAGTTAACTATTTTCACAAAACAGAAGCGGAGATCAGCATCTCAAACTTCACATGTGAAAGAAACGAAGTCTCCAATCAATAATAAAAGAGCATATCCTACAAATCACCAGAAAGAAACATGCACTGTTTAATTTCAAACATGTTTACTTTCCATCTTTATTTATTACTTGTATAGTTCCTACAGCTTGCAGGCACTATATTGTCCCTGCCAGCAGGTATATGGGATCTTGGGGAGCAATTATCACACAGGTGGGGTGCAAAATAAACTTTATTAAGAAAATGCAAAAAACAGGGAAAATTCAATAGTGAGGGGTATGGGGTTTGTTAAGGTAGACAATTGGGGAGGGGTTTCTTTTAGCAAATAGTATAGGGGGTTTCAATAGTGGGGTACAATACAGTGGGGTACAATACAGTTGGTAACCAATTAACACTGAAGTATAAATTAACAGGTAGCTAACCAATTTCTATGTAAAGGGTGTGTCACAGCAGCATATAGCCAACTAACAGTTATGGGTAAAATGTGTCACAGTAGTTAAAATGTAAAATGTGAGGTGTTGTTAGAGAGAAAAAAAAAAGGTAATCATGGGGTTTATGCTAGACTTCAGTAATACAATTGAGGTTTGGGGGCAGCGGGAAGATAGACTTAACCACAATTTACAGAACACAGCAAAATCTTATCTATGATCTACTTAACCAACTACACAAATTAGCAATAACAGAACACATGCAACAATAATTTTTGAACCTAACTTACAGAGCACATACAAACAATTCTTTAAACCTAACTTAACCACAGCTATGCAAAATGAAATTACAACTTTGTCTAGACTAAGAACTGATTCTAATAGTTGCACCTTAGCAGCAGGGGGCGGGGGGGGGGGCTTGCAAGCTGGCAGTCCAGGAAGGCACAGTCTTAGCAGCACATAGGCTTATTTTAGCAGCAAAGTCTGGAGTTAAAGAGGTTTTAAGACACAGACCAAGGTTTAGCTTGAGTCTGAGTGCTGGGAGACAGAGCCAGCAGCTAAAATAATAAATAAAAGTATAGAGAATTTCACAGAGGGACTTACCAGCCCCAAAGGAAGCAGCAAAGGTAAAAGCAGCAAGATCATCAGAAGGCTAGGATGGTCTCAATAATCAGGAGATCTTCTCAGGCAGCAATTCGTTCTTCGTGGGGGGTTTCAAAAATGGGGTATGCTCAAAAATAAAACGAGAGCGAGAAAGGACCCCCGAACCCCTGGCTGATCAGACCAGGCGCAATGCAGGAACCTTTCTGATCTTAGTTTTAAAAATGTCTGTTTTAAGGCAAACTCAACAGTTTCCTGCCAGGACTTTTGATTGGCTCCCTCTGTCACAGGGAAAGAGAGGGGGACAGGGACAAACTGTAGTGAGCACAGAGACATGTCTGGACAGAGTCCTGTGCAGTAGGTGACTCAAAAGCACATTAGGCCTATGACTCATGCCAAGACTTTAAAAAACACAATAGGTCTTGCAGCTCTGGACATGCCTACCCTACCTCATGCCCAGGTTAACAAGGTGATAACAGGACTAACCCTTTGAACAGGGCAGTGGTCCCACTTAGCACAAGTGGCCATCCCTTTGAGAAGGGCAATGGCTCTTGGTAAACAACTTTAAGGGGCCCTCCCTTTGAGAAGGGCAGTGGCCCTGGTAAACAACTTAACAGCCAGGGAGGGGAGGCCACAGGAGAACAAAGAACAAAATGGAGTATGGGGACAGCTGTAAGAAACAAAATGGAATAGGGGGATAACTGTAACAGACATATATTAACAACTATAAGACAAAGTCGCTGCCCCAACAAGATTACAATCTCTGGGCTGAGTTCTGAAAGATTCTGACTTCTGAACACTGAATTCTCATTTACATCTGTTGGAACGGTGTATGCACAGCACCTTTAGGATCAGGCCCCAAATATACTGGAATACCAAGGAGAAAAAGTCTTGTCTACAATCCTGTGAGAAAGGTTACAATATATGTTAATTTTTAAGATCCCTCTCATAAAACATTGCTCTGGCTAGGAAAAAAAGGCTTTTTTCCCCTCTAACAACAAATTACCATTTGCTCTTTCTAGTATTACATGAACTGTGATATATATTCTCTGTATATGCCAAATAAAATTACTAGACTAAACATGCATGCACTTCATACGCACTGGTATAGGCGTAGGATATAGAGTTCTATTTGTGATTGCCAAAAATTGGTTTTGTAGGTTTGGAAATGCTTTAGTGACCTGAAGTAATAATGTTTTCAATTTACCTAACTGAGAAACTAACAATATTACTGACTTCATTTGTGATATGCAGCTTATTTAGGCAATCAAAAAGCCATGCTATAAGCTGGTAGCCATTGCTCATGGACAATTCCACAGAATGGTTTATCTGCCTCTCTGTTACTAGCAGAATAGTCATGACACAGTACATTCTGCAAGTGGACAGTCAGTATAGTCTGAAAACACTTACACTCTATAGAAAATTCACAACTTGAACTTCCAAAATTGTTAGTAGACATGGAAAACTTGTACAAAGGCCAAACTTTTAGCTTTAAGCTTATGCAGATATTTTTTCCCTAAAGCTTACAAGTTTCCTTTGGGTTCAGGTATTTCATAACTCACAATGAAAACACAACACTGCAAAACTGCAAAGCATGAGATATGCTCTAGTAGCTTCCTGCAATGCACAAAAATTAACTCAAATCCCAAGACCCACCCTCAGGAGCTTAATTGCTTCAAAGAATAGGAACCTTGTCAAACTCACTCCAAACAAATATAATCAGTAGCTTTCAAAGCTTGTTTGACATTGAGAAAGCAGGGAAAACAACACAGAAACCAAAGAAACACACATCGATGGTCTGTCAAAAATTTTTGTTAGACACAATGCTATTATCAAGGCACATCAGGATGAAATAAAGTGACCTAGCTGACCACAGGCTTACAAATGTCTTGGGAAGGAAGGAAAAACGGTGAATCAAAAGGTAGCTTTGTTGCATGTCCCCCCAGGCGGTCTTATTGACAAGAATGACAATGGTCCCAAGATGCACCATTATCTATGACCAGCAAGCAGACATCAAATGCTACTGAGCTGTCTCTGTCAGAATAGAAAATGCTGCTCAAAATATACAGGGCTTGTTATATTTTGTTCAGCTAAGGTTTGTCAAAAGCCAGGGTCACTGTGTGTGTGCATTGCCCTGAAGGAGAATTTTAAAAGGAGAGATGCACTTGATTCTTCAGTGTTTCTCCTGGAAGGAGACTTCAAGAATGTGGATGACCCAAATGTTTTGAAAAATCAAAGACAGACTCAAATAAATAAATAAAACAAAGCTAAAGTACACTCACTAGGGCCATGCTATTAGTCTGCAAACCACTTTTGAAAATAAACAGGTTTGGGAACTATTCCCATAATTGGATTTATTTCTAATTAAAATGCAGTTGCATTCTAATACATAGGGGTGGATGCTACCGCAAAGGCATGACTCAAAGTGTAGTGCATAAATGTGCCCTCTTCCAGCATCTGTACTATAGCATGCAGCTAATTGCTGTACAAAATATTTATATTGGTGAGAAATGCCACTAATTTGCTATGCTTTGATAAAAGAGTAAGGTTTTATATACAAAGTCCAGCCTGAGAAATGTTTGAGTAAACTTTGTTTTTGGTGAACATCTGCTAAGCACACGCTAAGGAATGAGAGTCCAAGGGTGTTTCTTTCATTGAGTCAGAAGTCTCTCTTTAAAAGAACTGGTCTTTAAAAGGAAAAAAAATGAGGGTGAACAGAATATTCTGAGAGATAAAAGGGATTATTTATGTCAAACGGCATTGTGGGGTTAGTTTGTTTTTCCTTGAGTGTTTGTAATTTATTTTTGTTTCTCTCTGCAACAGGGTCTGCCCCATCCTCTGCATCTCCTCATGGTAAAGGTGGCTCAACCTCCATTTTCCATCTTCAAGACTCCTTAATAAACTCTGCAGAGGCTTTTCTTCATGCAAACACACTCCGTAGGGTCTGGTTAATTAATATAAAAGTTCAGAACAAAATTCAAAGTCCCAAAATAACATCCACAAAGTCCAAGTCAATTCCCTGTTTTTGGCAAGCTGCTCCCGGCCCTACCTGCCTGGAGTCGTTTCCCTTGTTTCCCATACTCTCCCGTAGTCTTCTGTTTTCTACAACCTGCAGGAGCTCTCAGTTCTAATTTTCAGCAGCTCTCCCCTAGCCATTCTCCCTCTCTTCTCTGCAGCTTCCTACTGCTCTTTGTAAGAGAATAGCTCCTCCACACCTAAATGTGTCCACTTAGTCACCAGGGATGGCTGGGCCCAGGCCCCTAGCCCTTCAAGTGATATGCCGCCATGTTCCACCCTCCTTCTCATCATCAGATTAGTAATTATAATTAAATGCCATTGGAATGTCTTCTCCTGCATTGATACACATGAGTTCATCAATTCAAAGCCCTTGTGTGGCCAGCCCAGAAGGAGAGGGTTCTTTCCCCTTACCTACCTGATGGCTGACTTGGCAGACATCTCTCTTGCTGTGCTTCATGGCATCAGGCCAGTTCACTTCAATCTCCAACTGCCCAGAACCATTTTCCTACTTAGCTTCGGCTGTTTATAATTGCAGCTCATGCATCGATCAGTTTTGCTTTGGGGAATTTTCTTAAGACTTTTGTATTTTCTTTTCTACCTCCTTGTTTGCATCACTTTCTTTTTCTATGGACTGGCACATAGTGTATAGTTTATATGAAGAGAGAGTGATCCTAAGACCATCCCTATGTCAGAAGGCCAGAGGTTCCCTAATGTGTAGCAGTGAGTTTCAGCTGGCCTGACCAGCTCAGTGTACCCCAGCTCATTAATGTTATAATGTATATCTGAAAGGTGTCACCGGAAAGCTAATACTACACTGGTCATTAATATCACTATGAAATGTTTGTAACACTGTAGGTGAAATTATGGATATTCTCTAATATTATGTTTTAGAGACTAAACAGACAAAGGAAACAAAACTGTTTTTTACTCCGACAAAGAAGAAGGCAAACACCTCCAGCTCACTGGCAAACCATATCAGGTGTGACCAATGACAACAGATTATTCGGTTGCATTGGAGGTTGCAGGAAGGCTCCCTGGGAAACACAGCAAGCTGAGCCCCCAGGACGGATTCCTGACTTGTAACACAAAGACAATCCCTTTGAGGATATAAAAGAACAGAGACTCCATCTTTATCCTTCACCTAAGGAGATAAAAGAACCAAGAGATTGGATCTGAGTGATGGATCCTGGCCAGGCTGGCAAGTAAAAGGAGACTGTGGGTGGGGGGAAAAAAAACATCTTAAACAAAGGCTGTGTCTTGATAGATTAAATTTTAATCTTTTTTATGTGTGTGTTCACTTTTGATTGTTACCATTTTTACCTGTATCCCTGCCACTTGATATCATTTAACCTAAGCCCTGTTGTTAATCAGCTTGTTTTATTTTTTACTATAAACCAACTCCGTGCTGTGCTTAAAGAGAAAGATGTATTTATCACAGTTAAGTTAATAAGCTGTAATGCAGACTCTTAAAAAACCGTTGAACTTAATGTCTTCTTTGAATGAACAGTGATAAGAGTTGTGCATTGTAGAGAAACATCTCTGAGGAGCTCAGGGGCTGCAGTTTACTGACTGCTACCACCTAGGAAAGGTTTGGGCTGGGAGAGCCCTGAGGAGCTTGCTGGTGAGGAAGGCAGACTGGTGTGGCAGAAAGCTGACACACAGTCTAATGTCCAGTAAACCTCAATCTTGCTGAGGTAGAGAGAAGGCTCCCAGCTCTGGGTATCCCCAGCAGCATGTTATAGAGGGGTTTTATTTTGTTATATTGTATTCATTATGACATTTCCTACAAATATCAATCATTGTTATTTTGTCCAACAAATATACAAGAAAAAGAATGCAGGAATAACCTGTTCTGCAGTAAATTCCAGAAGGAAAAGAAAATACAAGAGTCTGGAATCTTCAGTTTGTTAGAACAGCTTTGTACTGGTCTCCTTGGCCAAAGCTGCCTTAAACCTAGCAGATCTGGCTAGTGGCTTCAGTGGCCCAGAGGAATATTTGTAGTCAGTGTATGATTTAAAGCAGCCTTCAGAGTGCTCTAAATCTGCACCAAGAGACCACCCGCATCCTAAGATGGATGAGAACTGGGAGTAAGGGAGGGCACAAATACAGTGGAACTCCATTTATCGTATCTAATTGGGAAGGGGACAGATCAGATAATCAAAAATTCCAATCATCAGGAGAATGGTCAAAGAGCTTTCTATCCCTTATTTTAAGATGCAGGGGAGAGGAGGGCTCAGGCTGTCAGCCCCAGGTGGCTGAGGCTTGGGTGTTGAGTGGCTGGGGCTCAGACTATTGGGAGTTGGTTTGGTTAATATGGAGAGCCAGATAATGGAGGCTCAGATAAATGGGGTTTTACTGTTTTTCTTAAAGCCACCTTTGCCTACCACTCAGTCTCTTGAGCACAACTTGCCTAGACCAGAGAATCTGGACAAAACGTAGGTGTTCAAGATTACCCAATTTGTTCTTTTAGGACTCAAACCAGAACACACATTCCATCAATACAAAAGCGTTAGCAAAGCTTCTTTATAAAATCTCGTTTAACAAATAAGCTCTGTTCCAGTCACCATCATATTGCATTTCTTACATCAAAATATAATTAGCCTTCCATCCTGCTTTCACAGAACTACACTTTTTTTTTTAGTCTCAAATTATATAGAAAAAGTAGTATCAAGGTCTTATAATTATTATGTATCCTCAGGGGTGAACAAAATAAACTACCTAGGGCTAACAGATGCACATCACATACATTACAATCTACCTTTGCACTCCAAAAATATGCTGAAATCTGAACAAAGAAACACATCTGGTTTGTTGTCATCAAAAAAAAAAATGCTAGGTAATGCTGATACTGTCATATTTTTGTATCACTATCACCTTAACTATATTAATGTCTGTGTAATGGAATGGTTTAAATTAGCAACAACTGGGTTGATAGAAAGATAGATGCTGAACCAATGAGTGTGATTGCAGATGTTTAAGAATAAATATGAAGGGAAAGGAGTGGGCATTTTAAAAAAAAGTGTATTGATTTAGTGTGACTGATGTGAATGAGTTAAATGATGGACTATGGAGTGTGAATTCAAATTTACTGTGAATGGAATTTACTATGAGTGGAACAAAGTATGCATAACCATGACTGAGTGTGACTAGGTATCATTAGGAAGAACTGAGCGAATATGAGTGGATAGCACTGATTATCTCCCCTGTAATCTATAAACAAACAGTATTGCAGGAAGTTTTGAAAAATGTATTTAATAAGGGATTTCCAATGCCTGAATAAACTTGCTGAGGCCAGATAGCTAGATCTAAAGGAAAATGTATCATTTTACTCAGAGTTTTGTCATGTAATAATATGTGAGCTCATATCTGACAGGAACAAAATGTGCCTAAAGGTAGAGCAAAATGCTCTTTTTTTTTTTTTTTTATTTTAAATGGCTTTTCAATTATCAAGCAACAAACTTGCAAACATATGAGGTGTCAATTACCTGCTTTCATATATATACTTGGGTAGTTTAATACCATATATGTTAATTTTCAACTCGCAGATATATTTAGGAACCAAGACTACCTTCTGTAGCTGTGTATAATGTAATACAATTTGGTGTAATGTCAAAATAGCTATACAATACATCTTTAGCTCCACAGAACTGATCTGTATGAAAATCCTGTTGACTTCAATGGGAGTGGAGGGTCTTCAGTACCTCACAGTATCAGACCTTACATAAGAATTCACTTCTACACTTTTTCATTTTGATAATCCTTACTCTACAAATAGCCCCATTTATTTCAATGGAACAACGTATTAATCAGCATAACAATATCAGACTCTGGCCTTGTGGAGCTATACAGAAAAAATGGGTGCTAAGGGCCTTATCCTGCCTCACTTGAAATCAGTGGCAGGCTGAAATGCTGACCCCATTGCTGTCAATAAGAATGTCTGTGTAACCATTGGGGTGTTGGCACTCGGCCCTCTCAGGCACAGCTGGGAGCCAGGGCACCGCGCTACAGGCGGCAAATAGTTCCAGGTTCTGGCCCTTCCACAGGGGTTAAACAAACAGTCGATAAAGCCCGGGCCCTGGGTCAGGGCTGGGCAATAAGCAGTTCAGAGCTCAGGCCCTTCAGCAGGGGCTGAGCAAACAAATAGTCTATCAGTCTACAAGAACGGCCTCCTCAGGCCAGCGAAAGGGGGAGTCTGCCACCCTTGGGAGGGTGGCAGGGGGAACGCAGGCCCTCCCACTCCACTGCATTCCAGCCCGGGGCCCTAGCAGTGGCAAAGGCTCTCTTCTGTCAGTGGGGATCCTGGCTGCAACACAGTGACATCGGTTTAGGCTTTCCAGGAGCCAAACCAGGGTTGGCGACCCCCAGGCCACTTCCAACCTCCCCCTCTTGGGGTACCTGTGTCTCGCCAGCGTCTTCTGGTGGGTCCCAGACCATGGGTTCCTCAGGATACCGGGCACGGGGAAGCTCAGGCAGCTCCTCAGGATACAGAGCACAGGGAAGCTCAGTCCGTACGGGAGCTCGGCCACCCGCGTCCGGTCTCTTCGGTGGCCAGCATCCAAGTGAGTGCTGGGGCTGGGCTTTTATATTTCCTGTCCTGCCCCTAGACTTCCGGTGGGTGGGAACTGGCGTCGGTGGCTCCGCCCACTTTGGCCGCAGTAGTGACTCAGCCCTCTCAGGCACAGCTGGGAGCCAGGGCGCCTCACACAGTCTGCTACTGACTTTTAACTGGGCCAGGGTATCATCCACATTCTCTTAACTGGTACAGGATCTGTCCCTTAAAGGCAAATCCTAGTAATACATCATCTTTTCTCATTACCTGGTCCCCTGTTTCTTCTTTACTCCTAATCTACTTTAAGGATTTTTTTTTCTCCTTCCAATCCTCATGTGCATCCTTAACCAAAGACATGGTCCTCGTATCCTATACTAGGGCTTCTAAATTTTTGGTTTTAATCAATAAACACCGATAAAACACCGCTCATAAATGAGGTCAGTGTTTATCCAATAAACAATGAAAAAACACCAGAAATGGTTACTTGTATCCAAGGGATTGTCTACATGGAGCAGCACTGCCCACTAAAGGGGTGTGATTTCTACAGCCGATTAATTGGTTTGCGTGGACACAGTTGGTGCTCACAAAAGGTTCCATGGTACTGTATTATGTTACAGTACACTAGGGAACATTATAAAGAGATTATTCATTACAATATATAGTACTGTAATGAGTAAATGTATACTATATAAATGACTCATTACAGTATATACAGAGAATGCCCCAAAAACCTCTAATTTTTGGACATCCACTCAAAAAATCCTAAAATAACCCCAACAACATGAAATTATAAACCCAATTATAAGATTCAATTAATATAAGCCCTACCTATGTTTTCTCCTCCCAGGGTGCCCCACCACTAATTCCACCAAAAAATCAAACTAATCAGTTCTCTGTTTACACTGTAAAGTGTCTAAAAAAAAAATGACCAGGAAGACTATTTCAATTGACATTGCATGAATGACTCTTCTTTTCCTGGAAGCCTGCACTTAGGATGAGCAGACGTCCTGATATTAGGGTTTTTTGTTTTTTTTTTTCTTATATATGCAACTATACCCCTCTCTGCCAAAAAATGTCCTTATTTTTCATACTTTCTCTCTGGTCACCCTACCTGCAATGCCTCCTTTTTCTGCTGACGTCTCCTAAGTAATATCAGTACTGACTAGTAATCACATAAGTAAGAGACTGAAGCAAAGAAATGCCACATCAGTCTGAATTAGTGATGGATCTAAACCAAAACCCTCTGTCCTGTGAAATTTGAATTCACAGACACTTTGGACCAGCTGTTTAATGAGTGTAAGTCAGCATTCTGCCATTAACTTCAGTGTAACTGTGCAGATTTACAATAGATGAGGATCTAGCCCAGAGAGCTGTCATTAACTTCTCTTTCTGGAAAGGAGGAAATAACATTTTCCATACCATTCACCCACTCAGGGTGATTTTTGGTTCAGATGATTGGTAACAAGACACAGATATTCACCTCTAGCTAACTGGTTCAGATAATCTAGCCTAGCGCAGCAAATATCAAAAACTGTCACCATCCAGTTATTCTTTGATGAACTGGTGATCTGTTCAGTTCCTACTGGACATCTGTCCACATCATGAAGCTTCTTTCACATTTGGCACTAATTTTCAGGCTCATTAGCAGAGGTGGTTGGAAAATTTCCATCGAAAACTATTCGAAGAAAAATGTTATATATATATTTCTTGAAAATGATCTCAACTCCCCACCACTGACAAGCTCTACTTATTACTGAGGTCACGGGCTGAATCATCAAGGAGACTGAACTACCTCCTCACCAAGTCTTTCCCCCAAGACCAATCTGAAGCACTCTGGCAGGGCAGACTGGTGAAGATTACACTGCTAATGCCAATGCTATACATGTTCCGTGGCAAAATGGAGCACCAAATACTTGTGACTAGCAATCCATGCTTTTTATCAGCATACAATTCTCTCATTGGCAAAAGAAAGTTTTTCACATGTAAGTATAGAAGAACAGAGTGAGCAGGTTCAAAATGTTTCTATGTAGTGTTGTAATGTACCATAGATCTGGGGGTGAGATTATTAAGAGTTTTTATTCCTATTCCTTATACCATATATGCTTGGCTATATATAATAACTTTCCTTGTCTACTTATGTTGTCATAGAAAATTTGTAATATATAAGAATCAGCAATTCTGATTCCTAGCACAACAGGGCTAGAAAATGATGTGGAAAAATCATTTGACATATATTTTAGATACTTATATGGCCCCATTTACCATAGTATCCAATCACCATAGCCATCAATATATTTATCTTCAGAACATCCCTATGAAGGAGAGGAATGCTGTTATCCCCATTTTCAAGATGAGCAACTGAGATAAAGGGATGCTAGGTGCCTTGCCCAAGGTCACATAAGAAGTCTATGATTGAACAGGGACTTGAACTCAGCTCTCCTGTCATAGACACATGCTCTAACTACTGGACCATCCTTCCTCTCAGAGTCTGTCCACCAGTTTCAGAGTAGAAAACCATGGTGAGTTTTTCAGACCTCTTCCATCTAGAATAAAGTGTCTGATTCCTGATTTGCTACAGGGTTTATTAAAATATGTTAAAGATTTGTTGATTCCAAGATTCTATCTTTAGTTCCAGGAAAGCTGAAACTCTGAATGGGCAATTAACACCCAATAGGCTTAAAAATCTTCCCAACTATGTCCCCTGAATGTTAAAAGACAATGAACTATTTCTGCTGATGTTCTGCTTTCTTTTCTCTCTCTCTCTGCCTATCCTGGATTTTACAAACCAGCTTGATCTGGTATTCATTTGAATTATATGTCATATTGAGGAAGGATGTAGTTTCCAATTCACAGCAAGACAGACAGCAAGGATGCTATATTAAAAGAAGAGTTACAGGCTATTTTTAACAGCCAAACATAATATGACACTCTTAAGTAGTGGTATTGCCTCAGTAAAATCAAGTTGTCTGTTCACCTTACATTATAATATAAATTCTTAACATAGCTTTAGGTTATCCAGCTTTATTTAGCTACTGACAGAAGGACTTTTATTATTGTGGATCAAGGCAACTGCCTCCAGAATTGATCTCATTAGCAAAGTTTCCATAAGAAGAAGATTAGAGAAAGCAACTGATTTTCTTGACTTGTACTGGTATTTCAATGGCAGTGATGCAATTTCATCCTCCTCCAAGGCATTGGTTTCAGTTCACATTTTTAACTATTGCTAAGCCCTCCAGTAATGCTGAAGACAATCAAGGATAAGTGACCATTCTCTTCCATGATAAACTAAATGTCCAAAATAGTCAACTCCAGGCTCTTGGTGTATTCCATGCTTTGTTATATGACAAATTCAATATAAAGCATATTTAATGGCTATATTCTACATGCAAAGGCAGTCTGGCATGGCTCCTATGTCAACAGAGCACAGTATGTGCATCTGAAGGCAAAACTGACACGTGGAGTTCAAAATATGTTCACAGTTGGCCTAAATTCTTCTATCCCTCATATATTTTGTTGGATGTTTTGGGATGTGTTGGTTAGTATGTTTTAGTCTAGTATATAGCTTGGAAAGTACATTGTGTATTTTTAAACATTTAACTTTTTTTGTGTGATTTAAATATTAATAAATGCACCTAGATCTTTCCGGGATAAGCCCTTAAATGAAATCTAAATAAATAAATGAGTTATAGCTGATGAGTGCTGGCTATGATCTTCCTGCCTCTCTCTTGCCCAGACATGGCAGGAACATCATTTTGATCACACTGTGCATGGTGGACAAGTTGCAGAGAGGCGGGAATGGTAAACTCAGTGGCTCCTGTGCATTGTGGAACAGTGCTTTTCAGGAGCTCTGTACAGTATCTGCAATAGCATGGGGATGTGGCATACCAGGGGAGGAGCTAGAGTGGGAATTGTGAGGGTCCACTAACCAAAATTCCTTAGGCAGGGAGAGAGCAGGGGTAGCAGTGACTACTACTACACATGGGCTTGAGTGCTAGCTGCAGAGCAGTAGTGATGAGGCTCTCTGGCTGCTGCAGAGGTCCCCTGTGCAAATCCCATTTACTCAGGCTTTATGTAAGGATACAAGATTTGGAGAGTAGTTATGTTGTCTCCAGATTACAACTTACATTGCTACAGAAATCACATCTGTAGTTTGATCTGTCATCCCCAAGAAAAAGTTAGGAAGACACTCTTCCTGTTATCCTATTTATGCACATTATATAACTGTGACTATTCTCTCTAAGGCTTATCTGGGAAACTTTCCACCATTCTGTCTCTGTTAGGTCTCAAAGTTATCAGAGTCAGAGTTCATTTATACTACAAGCTGTTGGTTAGGTAATATCCTCAGGGTTACGGACTATAGTATGGCAGAACAGAAACATAATTTTCTGCCTTCTGTACTCTAATTCATTTAATTGGAAATTTTCTTGAAATTTTTTTCTGTGTGTCCTTTCATGTTTAGAGGTCTCTACACAAAATACCCCTCCATTTCAGAAAGACAAAGAAAGTTTTGCTAGAAGTGTAGATTATTTGCTCTCTCTCATTTATAACGTATCATATCACTGATAGAATCTACTGTGTCATTTATCTGTATTCTGCCTGATAAAGCATTTTTGCATAGTATTCTTCCCTAGAAATATATTTTCAAACAATTAAAAGGCAAGCCTATATTTCTGATGTTTTAGATTAGCATGAAGAACCTGAAAAGGTTTTGATTAGAGGTGTTACTCTGCTTCTTGTAAGTGAAGGAGTTCTAAATATGGAATATCTTATAACAACAAGCTCTTGATCCTGCAAATATTTTGTACAACAGGCAGAGCTCAAATTTTTGTGGAACTTGTAGGATTGAACTTTCTTTTTTTTTAAATAAATGAAATAAATGAAAAGGAACAAAATTATTATATTAGTCCTTGGTATTGCAGTAATGTCTCAATGCTCTAATCAAAACTGCCACCCCATTGTGCTAAGTTCTCTGCTCTGAAAAGTTTGCTGTCTAAATAGAAACAACAAGACACAGGGTGAGAGAAAGGATAAGACGGTTACTCACCTTTGTAACTGTTGTTCTTCGAGATGTGTTGCTCATATTCATTCCAAGTAGGTGTGCGCGCGCCGCGTGCACGTTCGTCGGAAGAATTTTCCCCTAGCAACACCCGGTGGGTCGGCAGGCGCCCCCTGGCGTGGC
>NC_133778.1:56070397-56081748 GCF_003597395.2 Chelonoidis abingdonii | reverse complement strand
CGGCCGGGTCGGCAGGGGCATATATACGGTGCCGCAAAGGCGCCACGCCAGGGGGCGCCTGCCGACCCGCCGGGTGTTGCTAGGGGAAAATTCTTCCGACGAACGTGCACGCGGCGCGCGCACACCTACTTGGAATGAGTATGAGCAAGCACTCGAAGAAGTAGTATTATTATTTATAGAGGCACACATAGATTTAGTGACTTATCTAAGAACACACAGGAAATCTCTGGTGGTGTGGAATTGAACCCAGAGTTCCTGAGTTCCAGTTTGTGCATATATAGTTTTTTTCTTAAGGCTGCCCAGTGCCTTAACCAAAATTATCCTCTCAGATATATATTGTAAATTTAAACTCTAATGTAATGCTCATGCAACCACACAGTTGTATCTTTAGTTTAATATAGAAAGGAGGAAAGGAGAATTTTCAGTACTAAATGTGTATTGTTCAAACCCTAACTGTATAGAGAGAGAGTTCTTCTTTCCTTCTGGTGTCAATATATACATTAAAAATGGAAGAAATCAAGAATTAAGGTTAAACTTCCATACATGTATGGATGTCTAATCCGTGCACTTCCAAACAAATATAACTGTGCCCTGTAATGATGTCACACAATAACCATGCAATTATAATTAGTCCATAACAATGTTTGTACTTTTAAATCGGAATAAAGAAATTTTAAAGAATATTACAGTTTTTCCTCCTCCTTCCCCCTACTGCCCCCCGCCCCCAGTATCACTACAATCACAAGAATGGTTCCTGAAAAAATCAGATTTTACATTTGGGCATTTATCTTATGGCACTCACAGCCATAGTGTCTGAGTGAAAAAGTTCCTAGGATGCCACAAGACTGACCATTTAGCATTGGCACACAACCACAAAACACTGACCTATGCCATCATGGAACATAACCAAAAAGCAAATGTAGTTAGTGCACTATCCTTGACATCACCTCCCCCCAAAACTCTACTCACTCATGTGCTACAAAAAATAAAAAGAGACTAGGCAAAAATTATCCTAATCACCCTACATTGGCCAAGCAGAGGCTAGGGGAACCTAAATTCCTCTCCCAGGGAGAAGTCTAGCACCAGCAACTGCAGATCCTGAACCTAGCAGTCTGGCTGCTAAGTGGAAGACAAAGATGAGATTTTCACACTGAAAATTAGAATCAGCTGATGGGATGCAAATGTCTCACTACTTCTGAATGATATTCTAAAACCTGGAGTAAGTTCAGACATTCATGCAGAAATAAACTGACGACACCAAGATTGCTGGCATCCTCTAATTCCTCCAGGATGGTCTCTCCAAGATGCTGGCTGCGTCCCCTTTAAAACGAAAGGCATCAGCTCTAAATTCCACACTTCCAGTGTCCTCAAACAGTCAACCACCCAAGCCTTATTAAAAGATTTCATTTAGCAGCTGTGAAACTAAAGCCTTTCAAATATGTTTCAGATGACTGAGTTGGAGCCTTAACTTAGCATGACACATCTTACAAGTAATGCATTTGCACCTCTACTATTAACCTGTTATAATTCTTTTTGATTAATATGACATTCCTAGTTGCCATAACCTGTGCACGGTGCACTACCAAGCTGCAAGCACTCTCAACAACTAAATAAATACTTTCCACTCAGGTAGGTGACAAAGGCTGGAGTTGAACTGAGTCCTTGGGAAGCTGAGTGGAAATAGGTCTTGGAGGGAGTCCCAACAATGGTACCCTATAATCTCCCTCCAATTTCAATCCAAAGGAAATCCAGCTTTCACAAGTCTCAGGACGCAGCAGGGTCCCCCTTATACTGCTTGAAATTTAAGCAAGAAATTATGGCATATTAGCATTCAGAAAAGTATTTAGGATTTATTAGAGATGTGCACAGACCTTTAGGAAACGATCCATGTTTTCCACCATCCTCAAGGCAGAGAAAAGAAAGCCTTTGATGGCAAGAGAGAGGATACAAACTGCATAAAAAAGGGAATATGAAGCTAAGTGCTTGTGACTCAGTGTAAAAACCACTAGGTCAATTGCTACATCCAGGGAAGAAAAGTAATCCAGTTCCAGACCAGAGAATTTGAAAACTTGAACTGTATACTGTACAGTTCTCAAAGCACTATAAACTGCATCTGCCAACCTCAGCAGACAGAGCATTCAGCATAAGGGAACTCCATACTGCGATAACCTCCAGAGGAATATTTTTCTCATGCCCTCTTCTTGCCAAGGGCTGTGCCCCCTACTCTGTTTCATCTTCCGTGCTTGCTACCTCTCATCCATTACAGATCAGGAAATCAAGACTCAGAAGAAAAACATCCCTCAGTAGCTAGATTTTAGTAGCTAAAATCCTGGATCCAATGATGTAGTCTACCCTTTAGAAAGAAGAGTAAACCTGGAAATGTTGGGCGACCATTGTCTCCAGATTCTGTGTTCTGAAAGCAGGGTCCCTGTGTACTCCTGTACATAGTAGTATGCTAAGAGACAAATATCTGACTGTCTCTACTGGAGAGGAGTTAGATTAATTTTTATTTGGTGAGCACTTGCAGCTATGGAAGAACTTATTTTGTGATGGGCACCCTCGCTCCAGTGACTGAAAAGTCTAGTGTTCTCTGTATACTTGCCAGCCCCTGTCTATCTGAAACCCAAGATCTGATAAAATAAATTGGGGGGATTAGGAGAATTGTTCCTTTGCTGTGAAAACCTGTTCTAGTTCTATCCCATAAGACCCAGTGCCTTGGGATCCAAAGTTGATGCTATAAGGAAGTCTATGCAGATTCCATGAGATGATTTGTATCAGAGGGGTAGCCGTGTTAGTCTGGATCTGTAAAAGCAGCAGAGAATCCTGTGGCACCTTATAGACTGTCAGATGTTTTGGAGCATGAGCTTTTGTGGGTGAATACCCACTTCGTCAGATGTGGTTTACTTGCATGCATCTGATGAAGTGGGTATTCACCCACGAAAGCTCATGCTCCAAAACATCTGTTAGTCTATAAGGTGCCACAGGATTCTCTGCTGCTTTATGAGATGATTTGTGTCTGCAGAAAGAATGTAATTTTCTGGAATGATAGCTTTCGCAGAAATTTTCTTAGCCATGCTGTTTCGCCTTTTCTACTTCACTTTGTTTTAATATGTTATTTAATATATAATTTTTTACCTATGGAATATTATTATTTGCTCATTTTAAAATTATTTTAATTTATCCTGGACATCATAATCTTGAGATGCGCATCCATCTATATGGTTAAGGTTCTCCCTAATTTTTGTTTTCTGATAAACATATCTCATTTATCATCACTCCTACATCCCAGGCCAGATCTTCAGCTACAGCCCAGAAGTGCTCAGGACTGCAGCGGGACAGAGGGGACACAAAACTGGCTTAAAGATACCTATGCACCACCCTGACCTTGAGGCCATGTGACAGTGGGCCAGCATCCCACCACAAATTACAGCACACTAAAGCCTACTCTAACTTGTACCAGCTACCTACTGTCTTGAGGGACTGTTAAAACAGCTAGGGTTCCCTGTTTCCAACCCAACCCTGGCATCGGCTTCAGAGAGGGAGGGGCAGAGAAGATTTACCATGGCAGTATAGCACAAAACTCTAATGCAGATCAGTATTTGCCCACAGAGTCCACACGATCCCCTTATGAAAGGAGCAATTCTTCTCTCAAGATCTTTGTCAGTACCGGCCAGTGAATAAGCCAACATGGGTAAACAGCAAACTAGTTTCTACAACAAACTTTCTCCCACTGACCTTGGAACTAGATGTGCTGAAGTCATTACCAGCTCTGAACTTCATCACAGCCATCTGCTGTTGCTCTGTCCCTGACACAGAGCCAGCCAGGTGCTCCAAGCATTTAAACAGTGATACACTATTTTAATGCTATTATTACAAAATGGGCTAATCAAGTTGTCCTGTAAGATCATTTTTGTCTTGTCAGAAAGAATGCCTCACTGGGCTATTATAAACTAGAAATATTCATGGTACAGGACTTACAACCAAAATGTGTCAATTTAGCATAAAGTTTTTAGATATTTAATTGTATATCTTAATAAAAAATTATACATTCATAGACTAACTGAGACAGATTATGATTACCTGTCTTTGAGGGAACGGACTGCTTTAGAAAATTATGTGGAGTGCTCTACTATTGTACCTGTCATACATTTTTAATTAAAAATGTATTGATGCATGACTAAATTGCACACAGTGAAAAACAGACCCATTTTCGTTCAATTGCAATAATGCACACATAACCCAGTGAAGTAAGCCTATACAATTATAACAGGAAGACAGCCCCAGCAGAGTTGTGCTTTTTCAGGTCAACCTCATACCAGATGTATGTGCTGTGGAGCCAATCATCACAAATCAATGTAGACTCAATCAGCACAAATGAATTTACTAATCTACTCTAAATACCTGTAATGAAGTTGTTTCACTAATTTATTGTAAATTAAATATTAGGAGAAATGAATGCAGAATAATGATTAACATTATTTTATGGAGTGTTTCATGCCAGAGCTTGCTAAGTAAGGCAATCCACACCCGATATTTTAATATGCAGTATAGGCAACCAAAAACTCATTTGCTACGTTCTATTACAAGCAGAAACTATGAAATCCAAAGCACTATTTACAATAAACCATCTTTGAAAGCCAAAGTCCTGTCTATTAGTGACATGCTAATTTAAACTGACCCATGTTGATTCCATAGAAACAAAACAGGAAAGAAATATGTAATACAAATGTCCTAAACTTAGTATTTAGGGAGAAAAATTGGTTTTATCATCAGATTTTAAAGAGTTAATTCCTGTCTTGTATAGTGTTAAAATCTGTCATGAAATATGAAATTTGAACAAAGCTTTAGCGTATGTAATCACATTTAAATCATTAAAAATATTTATCAAAAATTGTTTAGCTGTCTCTAGGGTTGTAGGGCTGTGTGAGAAAGGGATGTACAATGTTTAGCAAGGAAGCATTAGTCATAAAGAAGAAAGATAGTCCAGTAGTTAGAATACCAACCTAATAATAAAAGGAGATATACCACTCTCCTAGAACTGGAAGGGACCTTGAAAGGTCATCAAGTCCAGCCCCCTGCATTCACTAGCAGGGCTAAGTACTGATTTTGCCCCAATCCTTTGAGTGGGCCACTTAGGAATCTGAACTCACAACCCTGGGTTTAGCAGACTAATGCTCAAACCACTGAGCTATTCCTCCCCAAACCTGGGAAATCTGAGTTCATTGCCCTGTTACTCCAAAGCCTTCCCATAGTCTCTCCTGTGGCTCAATTCCCCATACCTGATATGAGGATAATAGCACTTTTCTAACTCACATGGGTTTTGAGGGGATAAACACATAAACATATTGTGAGATGCTCAGACACTATGGTAAAGGGGGCCATAAAATACTTCAGATACATTGACGGACATGAAAACTATCCATAACACAGGACTCTCTGTCGCTTTTTACAGATCCATACTAACACGGCTACCCATCTGATACTTGTCCACAGCTAGAGAGGTTAGTCTCTGATTCCTATGAACATTTAAGGCATTCCGTATTTGGGACCCATCCCACTGACTTCAACTATAGTAATTGGGGCAACATACGTACCTAAGAATATGCTTTCTTCACTCTGAGGATCTGCTAATTTAATATGATTGTTTGTTTCCTTCCTCTCACTCAACCAGCTTTTAAACAATAACCTAGTTTTAGTCATATGTTGAATTCATTACCATGGAGGCCATTATGATGGCAGAAACATGTAATTGTACCATTCCTAAATTAACTGAAGAGGAAGATCATGCAGATTACACTGGGAAAAGGTACTTGCCCAAAAATGCCATTTTACAACCATGTTAACAAATTAGCTTAAAAGCCTGTTAAAGTAGTTGTCTATACCATAATTCCAATTAGCATGGCTACAACCATGTTTTAAAATGGATATCAAATGCAATTCTACTTAATAGTTTGTGTTTCAGTGCAGCCAAAGACTAATTACTGTAACACGAGGTGATGTTACTTACAAGACTTCTGTAATACTGAGGAAAGGTGGGATGAGTTGGGATTGAGTTTCAGCTGTAACTCTCTACATTTCCTAACCTTTTACATCAGATCCTTAATCCGAATTTGAATATAGTTTTCTGTTTGTGAATTTGCTGATCATCTGAGCTCCAGAACTAGCATAGTAATAAATTCTGATCTCATTCAGTGTTCCTCGTCAGGTACAAATAAGGCCTTTCCATTGTCATTCTTATTTACTTTATGCTCTAGAAAGTTAGCAATCATTATTTTGTTAAAAATGTTTTTGGTGCATTACATTTGGCTGTTTATGCCTGATAGGTAATGCTTCCACTTGAATAGTACAGACAGAGCAACAACTGTCAAATCCTTGAAATGAAAATGCATATTAAAAAGATTCTGGAAAGAACTATACTCAGTGTGTACTCCAAATATTCTATATTTTAAAATATATTCATCCTTAATGTACTTTAGAAATACTGGTATGTGCAATGGAAATGCAGATCATCTAAAAAATAAATGACTAGATTTTTATTTCATTTTAAGCTAAGTACATAAGCCAAAAAGCCATTAAAATACATTATATCTTAGTTAAAAAATTTAAGGTCACAGAACTAATTCTTTGAGCATGTCACTTATAATAACTCATTACTTTCTAGAGCTTTCAATAGAAATGACTTCATAGTGCTATATACAAACAAATCTAGCAGATATATGTGGGTCATTCTATAAGACAAATGTGACCTAAAAAGTGACTAACTGATGTCGTGTTATTTTCCGAAATATACCATGTTGTCAAAATAAATAAAATAAAATAATCTCCAGAACACACAAAACAGGTTTTCAGCTTTACAAACCTAAATATATCTAGTTTTCCAAAAGAAGACAGTGACAAAGTGCTAATACTAGTGTATGTCACTTATTCAAATGTACAAACTGTCCAAGATGTAAAACTTAATTGTAGAGATTGGTGGTGGGATCTTAACTTGTGCTCCTAACTCAGGTACTTTTGAAGATCCCATCTGAGATTTTACCCTTTCTAGCCTTCTGACCCTTATCTTCAACATAGCTGATCCATGAGCCACGTCTCTTTAATTATGAATCTTTGTGCTTAGGAATATTCAGAAACAGCTGGTTTTAGAAGATTAGCATAAACAACTAAAATTTGTGTGTGATTTTGAGGACTAGTATTGGTATGGGACCAAGGTTATGGTTCTTCTCTTTAGACCTTAAAGTAATTCACTCCAAAGTCATAGACCCTGCACACCATCCATAGCATTATATTTCATCAGTTTTTTAAGCTGGCTTTAAATAACTGGGACTAAAACAGATCCACAGTGACATGGAAAGTAACTAGAAAGGATAACTAAGAAAATATCCTCTCGCTAGTTTCAGCTTGGATTTTAACTAAATAAATTCAATCACTTCTTATGATGATGGGGGGAGTAGGAAGGGGGGAAGAAACACAGCGACAAAGCAAAGTGCAGCTCTGTTTAATCCATATAGACATGTCTGCTCAAATCCCTTTGCTAATGTATTTCTAATTTAGACTAACTCATCCTGTAACGAGAGTCCCTTTGAAAGCGTGGTGCATTTTTAGTGTTCTTCATATGTATTAAATATTCCTATACTTTTTTTTTTTTTTTTTTTTTTAAGGGTTTTAACAGCCAAAAATACATGCAGCCTTCTGCGGTGTGCAAGCTTGCCTGTCTGTGTAATAGTCCAGTCCAGGGGTCGGCAACCTCTGCCATGTGGCTTGCCAGGGTAAAGCACCCTGGCAGGCCAGCCAGTTTGTTTACCTGCTGCATCGGCAAGTTTGGCCGATCACGGATCCCAGTGGCTGCAGTTCGCCACTCCAGGCCAATGGGGGTGGCAGGAAGTGGCGCGAGCGAGGGATGTGTGGCTGTGGCTTCCCACCACCCCATTGGCCTGGAATAGCGAACCACAGCTAGTAGGAGCTGAACCTCTGGACACAGCAGGTAAACAAACTGGCCTGGCCCGCCACGGTGCTCACCCTGGTGAGCCGCATGCCATAGGCTGCCGACTCCTGGACTGGACCATTACACAGGCAGGAGGGCTGGAGGGGAAGACTCCAGGGAGAGCTGACCTAGGAGTCAGTGCTCCATGAAGAGCAGGGGACCAGTCGGGGAAAAGCCTTTGAGGACTGGAGCCTATGTTGATCAGGGAAATCATTTTGTTTTGATGCCACTTAAAAGGGTTGTGTCTAGACAATAAATTATGCCATGAGGTAAGGGCCTGAGGTGACATGGACATGGCACTTGTTCCTTTTTGGGCTGGAGAGACGGACATCCTCTTACAGAGGGTAATTAACCTCTGGAATAATTTACCTAGAGATTTGCTGAATTTTCTGTCACCTGAAGTCTATAAATCAAGACTAAATGTGTTTTTCTAAAAGATGCTATAGCTGAAACAGAAGTTATATGCTTGATGCAGAAATTATTCTGCTTCTATGGCCTAAATTATGCAGGAGGTCAGATTACATGATCATGATGGTCCTCACTGTCCTTAAAAAAACCCTCTATGAATGTAGTCCTAGTGAACAAGTCACTCACAGCTAATAAGATTAATGCTTGTGACTTGATTGTCTTTGTTCAAGGGAGTAGTGATCTCTGCATCCATAAGAGATCTAGATCTGCACCATATTATGGCACATTCCACTCAATACCAGTTTGGGCAGAAAAAGGCAGCATTGAATATTATTTGTAATCGAGACTAAGATTAAAATTGTTCCCTTGATCGTTAGAATCTACATAGTTTAACAGATTTACTTTCTGACTCAAGTCATGGGCTTACAGTAAAATTATTACTACTTAATTCATATTTTCTATTCAGTTGCAGCACCATATACATTCATGGTGCTTCAGACAGTGTTGAGTTCTATTTGGTGCTGAGCACTCTCTCCCAAATCCAGCAAGGTATTTAACAATGTGAATAGTTCCACTAATTTGTTTGGTACTATTTACAGCATGTAAAGATATGCATGTGCATATTTCTTTGCATGATTAGAGTCTAACACATCTCATTACAACTTTAATTTCCTCCTGCAAGAACTGAGAATTATTTTGAAACAGAAAGACAAATGGACATTTTAAAATTTTAAAAGTCATCCTATATAGTGGTCTAATTATACTCAGAATGTTATTTTAAGACAACATTTTGAGTTTCATTAATGCAAATATGTTTTACTCCCTTGACCTTTATTGTCAAAATATTTTGTTTCCAATGTTGTAAAAAGTATAATATGTACAAACATACACACACACAACTTTTAACAGGCTGAGCTGTCTACATTATGTCAATTTTAAATGTAGTACAGGCGTTTTCTTTTTCAGTGGTTGAGTAACAATACATAACCACGTGAAAACAGTGGTTTACAATGGCCCTTAGCTACAGTACTATGAATAGTGCCCATATAATATTATTTGGTCAAGAAAAAAAACTTGCTGAAGTGATATAACAGACCTTACCATCAAATTCCTTTTCTTTTTGAAGAATTGCATATGTATTGTTGATGCCAATGACTGCTTTGGTGATAAAACTGCCAAAAGCACTCTTTCATGAATAGTGGTAAATCAAAATGCCTTATATCACAGTACAATTTTTAGGGGGAAAAGAACAAACAGAAGTCCATAATAAATTAGTGCAAATATTTGACACTGTAAGGATGGGACAAATAATCATGGCATCAAATATGGAACTCCTCCAGCAAGCCTATCCTTTCTACTCATGTCTGTACTAATCACTAGGAGATTTAATACAAAGTACTTTACCAAGAATGAGAGTACTTTATGAATGATGTTAATGTTCAACAATCTCCAGAATATATATGTGAAAATTAATCTTATATTATATGGGATAACAATGAATAGTCCCAGTAAATAGGTTATGTGTTCAGGGAAAGACTTGTAAAAGGCATGGGGTTAAGAGGTTGAATCCTCATCCACAAGAATTCAATAGGTTGCATCCACGGCACATCTACTCCTGTTTGGTACTGGAGGAAGCAACAGAAAGGGGCCTACTCAAGCTTTCAGCTTCCTGAATCTGCACTTTGAATGTGGAACTAAGGTCATGTCCTTACAACATTCCCAACATGTCCATTCCTTCCTCCGCATTCCACATCTGTAAGATGCTGCAGCATATAAGAAGCTGTGAAGGCCTCCTGCATAAGGCCTCCAGTGCCTGGATCTCATGCAGAGCACAAATACAGTCTTATGCTGCTGTCTCAAGGCTTCCCCTGGGAGGCAGGGCAACTCAGATTTAGATCATAATACGGTATGACTGACTCCAGTGCAGTAAATCTCCCTTTCACCAACGAGCTGGTTCTAAGTAGACAAAATAGACAGTTTAATCTCTCTGATGATTTCCTGGTGAGAGGAAATCTCTGATGGTGAAGGGCTGTTCCTGCATAACTCCCTCCACCCCTCAATGCAAGGGCCTTCATAAGAGACTAGCCAGCCCCAGGACTGGGGGAATGTAAAGGTGTCACCTTTGCCTACACCTGAGACCTGCATCAGACACTGTTTGACTGGACCAGATCGTCAGGTCCTACATTTCTTCTCAGAATTAAGGCATATGTACATGATATAATTTGCAAGATTTTAAGTCACTAATAATTATACATATTGGAGGAAATCTTGAAATTAGTCTACAAAAATACATTAATAGGAGTTACGGGACTAAATACCTTTAAGGATCTGCCCCAAGGGTGAGGCCATATACGTTCATTACATTTGTTTCCACACACTGTGATACAGCTGAATTAGGCACAGCCACTTTTCTGTTGCTATAAATGATGACTGTAAATAAATTTTGTTGATTTTTCAGATTAGAAAAAAAATCAGTGTGCAGCAAAGGCCCTTAGATGTACAGTATTTACTACAAAGTTCCAAAGTTTGGTTCCAAAAGGAGAAAAACATGGGACCTGTCTGCCTCTGTTGCAGTTCATTCCCCCATCTCTAGCTACAACTATGTTATCTTTCCTAAGGATGACTGTCAGCCCAAGCTCATACAAGTACTTTTCAGACCAAAGTTTGTCTTTTGCATGCAATGGAACCAAATTAATTCCCCTTTTCTCATCCCGTTTCCTCCATTAACTCAGTGTTTTGTGGGCTGTTCACAAGATATTGACTAGCCCAATTACATAGTTTCTCAAGCACAACTGTCCTTAGTAAAAACAGGACATAAACCCCCCAAAGTCTGATCTGAAATAGCCCTCAGATCCTACCATTCATATAATAGCAATACAAACTAGCTGATTCAGTTTCTCAATATGTGAAAAACACGGTTACTCACCTTGTAACTCTTGTTCTTCGAGATGTGTTGCTCATA
>NC_133778.1:56060212-56070297 GCF_003597395.2 Chelonoidis abingdonii | reverse complement strand
CGCCAACTAAGGCAGGTGATATATACCTGCCGGCCCGCCCACTCCTCAGTTCTTCTTACACCGTGTCGGTCGTTGGAACTGTGGAGCGCGGCATAGCTGACCTCCACATCCCTAGCTTTCCTTGTCAATCGTTACTGTTCTAGTTAGTTAGTCATAGTTACTTAGCATACTGTAGTTGTAGTTATATGTTATAGTGTGTATATATTTCTACTTCGTTTTCGGGTCGGGGCTCTAGCCCTCTCCCGGGCCGGTGCTGGGCTGATGCCTGGTTCGCCGGGATTCAAGGCGTGCTCGACTTGTAAGAAGCCGGATCCCACAGTGATCCCACGATGCCTGCTGAAGTGCCTGGGGGAATCATACATTTCAGATAGTGCCGCATCTGTAAATCTTTCCGTCCGCGAACGAAAAGGACCGAGGCCAGCGCCTCAGGATGCTCCTTATGAAAGCGGCACTTCACCCGCACTTCGGCACTGAGTGCGGCCCGGCACGGATCCCTCCGGCACCCGCGAAGACGCACCGGCACGGGCCTTCTCTGGCACGGCTCTGGGAAGAGGCCCTCACCGTCCTCAACCCGGCTAAGCGGCCCGTAAGGAGCACCCTGCCGACGCCGGCCGTGCTGGCTGTGCAAGGGGCTTCGTTGACTCCGGGCCGGCAGGTCTGTCGAGTCCGATCTCCCAGCTCCCCGCCAAGATCTGGGTGTAAGCTGATACCTCCGTCCAGCCGAGACTTTTCCGTTGGCATGGGACCTGATAGCTTTAACGGAGCCTGGGCTGCCCTAACCCCCGGCGCGCGTGCGGTTGTGCTCTCCAAGGGCAAGCCAACTCGATGAGGGCACCGTCCCGGATTCTCCGACCCGGCGCCGCTCAAGATCCCGGCACGGTCGCGATCCCGGCACCGATCCCGAGGGAGGTCTCCTCGCGACGCCGCTCACAGTCGGCACGCTCTCCTAGGCGGACCAGTTGTACTCGCGGCACCGTTATCATCGTGCGATCCAGATACTCCCGGCATAGTGGCGCCACTCTAGGGGGCGACCTGCTGGCCCGCTGGAGTTGCTAGGGTAAAAGTTTTCCGATGAACGTGCACGCGCGGCACATACACCTACTGGAATGGATATGAGCAAGCACTCGAAGAAGAACACATATTTCATCATTAGATATTTCTGTATACTAATCACTAGTGTAGCATCAGTTTTCATCTTTTATTGGTTGATAATATTATAAACTTGCAGGGATGTAAACTCAATGATAAGATTGTATGTAAAATACTCTGAAAGTAAACTAGCAAAAATAGTCTGAGAGCTCATTTAGCTACAGTTAAAGTTATTACCTGATAAATAGGAACGACCTTCCAGTGATGATCTAAGTACCAATAATATGATTTGCCACAGTATGGATTCTTCCGTATACAGGCTAGGGATCAGATTAAAGTCACTCATTAATCTCGTTAGATTTATTGTACAGTTTGATTGCATTTTGCTTTTTAACTTCCTTTGCTTTACCTCTTAACAGATAATCTTTTGTGACTGTATTATCAGCTCCATAGTTGTTTGTAATCTATATCCCGTTGAATTTTGCTGGTTTCCAATGCATATGGCCATTGAACCTGTACAGAGATCATTAAGCAGCAAACATCTGAAATGGTCTTTAGTATATTTTCATTTCTTTGCTCACAATAGGCAGACACAAATAGTTTGATTAAAAAGAGAATGGGGAAAAAATGCAGAAATTTGTCTTGTTTCTTTAGTGAATTTTATCATGCACACAATATACTGATGATTATTTTAGGGTTGTTTTTTCCCCCCATTGGCCTTGTCTGACTCTCACAGACTTTCACATCTATAGAAACATTTTAAACAGTAATTTATGTCATAGGTTGTTTCACATAATAATGACATTTATAGTTTATCATACTCATAGCTTTATGGGTGTGTACCTTAGAGGCAAAGAAGCAAATTTTTATTAACACATGTTTATACATAATTGACCATTTGGGAAGTAGGAAGGAGAAATGGCTGTGATTTACATAGCTTAAGAAATGTCTTAGAGCACCTCAGCCAGTCTGGAGCTCCCACTGTGACAGATGAGCAAATGCCCATGGGAGATGACAGCATGGTATTTATGGTATTTCCTTCTGAGACAATTAAGTAACATATGCCAAGACCATAGGGATTATCTTTGAGCTACACAGTATGTAACTCTATCTGAAAAGAAATATAATATTTTATAAATCTGACAAACGATAAGAAAGACTAAATTGATTCATCCATTGATTCACCCATTTTAATATTACTAACTTTTCTCTGACTTTATCAGATGTTTCTTGATTATGTTTAAAATAAAACATTAACATGAATGTATATCTTCAGAATTATATATATCCCACTACAACCATCCTGTGATTTAAGCCATTATATGAACTATTTTATCTAACACTACCCCCACTTCACACACCTATACTAAGCAGTACTAAATGTTTGGGCACTTTAAAAAAAAAAGAAAAGAAAAAAAAGAAGACTTTCAATGAACACTAAAACCAAAACCCAATACTTATTCACAGATATATCAAAGGCTTGGCTCTTCATTGCCTTGCACCATGTGTGGTCATTTACTTCTGTGTGAAGTGGATACAAAATGCTGAACTGCCACTTAGGTGATAACATTGAAGAAATCAAGCCCCAACAGCACAAGTTTCCTCAGTGGAGGGAGCGCCTCTGACTAACAAGGTAATTCAACCGCACTTTGTTATCAAGTTACACTTGGTGGGCCAAGATGACCTGCTCACCACAGAGTATGAGGGAACCAAATGAACAAAAACACAGAGCCAGAAAGTACGTAGTAATAGATATAAAAGTGTGCAACAGAAATTAATTCATCATCTATACTGAAAAGTCTTTTAGTCCCATTTTCCCATATTTTTTTAACTCTATGGAAAATCCTTAATTTCTAAGGGAGGTAGGCCTCAGTCTGTGCCAACTCTCCCCCAACCTAGAACCTTTTGTCTAGCAGATGTTTGTTCTTTCTTCTGAGCCTTTCTGGAGCTAATTATTTTCCTTGGACACTTCTGGGTACTACTTCAGCCTCCTAGTCTTCCAGAGCACTGCCTCATCCTCCTCTCTCCCTGGAATGAGCTGGGTCTGATGTATACAGGCCCAGACTCCACCCACTCCAAGCAACCTCAGATAGGACTGATTAATTAGAGTCAGCTCCTCCCCTGCCCCTTTCTTCCCATGTGACAATTCACTCTGTCAAACCCTGGCCATTCAGAAGTGTCATCTCTAGTAAGACTTCCGCGGAACTGTTAATTGTGCTTGTGTGATGTGGACACTTACCAATAAGGAACTAGACTGAAAGCAACAACTCACTTCGCATATCTATAATCTTTAACTGACACATGTGTAAGAGTGTAAACTGTGATTTATGCATTGTCTTTATCTTTTTATTGTATTTATTCATTTATTTATGTTGTATTCCAGTAAGTCATAGATTTAAAGCTCTTTTGGGGCAAGGACCTTTTTTGTACGATGTCTAGCACAATGGGGTCCTGAACCATGACTGAGATTCCTAGGTCCGATTAGAATACAAATAATAATAAACCTTCCAATAATATACTGTTTATTTGTTACAGGCTTAAACACATGATGTTCATGGTATTATAATCTGATATATTCCAACATTCTCACTGACTTCCTGTGGTGGAGGATCAGACCCCTACAGAGTGCACTGTATATACTCAAGTTATATAGTATTTCATGTTCTAGTCCTCAAATTGAATCAAATTCTGAACTCAACTTTTACTCAGTCCTTAATCAAGCAAATGCCTACTGAAATGAACAACATGGTTTGTGATTTTATCTTCAAATGCTAATGTAAGAGCTAATGTGGAAAAAAAAGAGACTAAAATAAATCCCAGGCAATAAACTTATTGACACCTCAGACTAATGTAAAATAGGATTCAAGAGTAAAATAAAGCTACACATTGCAAAATACAAAATATACAAAAGTTATGAGATTTATTTTTCAAACAGTCATGAGTAAACTTTGAATTTCTGTTAATATATACTATGTGATAATAGGGTGATGCTCTAGAGAGGACATTACTGGAAGTATGAATGGACCAGTTTGGTGACTAATAGATCCCTAATGGCTTCCAAACTAGCCCATAATCTCTGGTAATGCTATCTCTAGAGGATCTCCATGATGTAGAATATATCATGCTTCAATATACAGTTTGTTTTACACTGTTTACCTTAGTGTTAAGTTTGAATAAGACCATAATGCAACTTTAGGTGTTTGTTCTAGGTACCTAAATTAGTATTAAAAATCTTAACATACAAATTAACAAATGTGAAGTTGTGACAATAACTTGGTTTCAGGAATAGCATCATGGTCCCACCACATGTTTATTTCACTGCTGTATTACCAGCCATGTGTGTTGGTGAAATAGGGGTTGCGCCTGCTTCCTTATTTTTACAAAAAGCTCTGGTGGGTGAGAACCCTAGTGGCATACTGTCTGAATAAACAGCCTATTTTTATCTGGAGCTACTGATGCCTGGAGGGTGTTGTATTTAATATGCAGAATATTACATATTTTACATATCTCTCCAATGTAGGTCTTTGTGTGTGTGCGCATGCAGAGAATTGTTCTTTATACACATTATGAAATGTCATGCACATCTATGGGGAGACAGAGTAAGCAAATAATGAAATCTTTGTGGAAGTACCCAAAAATATATACTGTGCTTCTTCTCTTCTGCATATCATCCTATCAAACATATTCCGAGATTATTCTCAACATAATACCTTCAGAGAACTGTCACAAAAATACCAGGATTTGATTCTGAAGCCTTTACAATCAGGTCCTAATATTACACAATAGGTCTATCCAACTAACAGGGGTTATTTGCAGACAAGAATTCCATTTATCAACACACACAAATTTAAAATAAACGGAAAGGCACAGGACTAATATCTCCCTTCCCGCTGATTTTTAAGCCTAACTCTCCATTTAGACTGATGTCAAGTTCTACTTAAAAAGTGACAATGGCAAAATATGGCCCAAGAATTTTATCCTTAAATCTGGATTATTTATTTATTTTCATATGTACTGGAAATATGAAGTAAGTTTTACAGTGGCATGAAATTCAAACTTTGCCAATACTGTAATTTTTTTAGGACAAGTACAATTGCATCAATATTATTGCAATTAATGATTACACCATGCTTTAGAAGAAAAGTACAGAAAAGGTTGGTATTAACATGCAAGACACAGCAGAGTGATATCAATACTCATTTTACTGTTCAGATTTTTTTAAAAAAGCTAATAGCTGTCAAAAATACCCATTATAGGCTAGTCTATAATTTGTAGAAGTCAAGTAATACATTTTTTCTGAAGGTATAATGGATGCTCCATGGAGCAATTATTTTAGAAAGACAACTTCATCTCAGCTGTCTCATGCCAGCAGAACTATTTAAGAGCTGGAGATGCATAATTCAACATGGAAGAGCTGTCAGATTTGAGAATACCTTTAAATTATAAAAACTTAGCACCACCAGTCAGTTATAATTATAATGGAAATGTAGTTTTCTGTCATTTTATCATAGCAAACATCTTTCAAGAAGCAATTTCATGTGTTAAAATATTTTGGCAAAGTGACTTTTGATTCCAAAGGGATACAGATTATCCAGTTTTACACCTGAATATTTTTCTTACGAATTGAATATAACAGTTTACACATTGTACAAAATGGCAAATGCAAGGGTATTAATAAAAACCCATTGGAAATTGTTACGGTGGAAACAATGGGCTGTGTAACTCCCCTGGACTCATCAAGTTATGCACAGAAATATTTTATTTTTATTATAAGACATGACAGGCCAGTTTTTCACCAGACATCCAATTATTTTATATAACAAATGGTCTGTGGTAAGAGGACAATTCCCAGTTTGGCTTGGGCCCTTTTTCATGACCAGCAAACAAAATTCAGTGTAGCTGATAGCTCTAGTCACTCTGCTAGTTCCAGGCTCAAGAGAAGTGAACCAAAACCCAGCCCACCCGGAAATGCTCACAAATAATTAAGTTAACTTCTGAATCTATTTACTTCCCTTTCTCCTACAGTAAGTCAGTACCCTCAGCCCTCTCTCTTCAGGCTAAACCCTGTAAAAGTTGCCTACTTCCAAGGAAAAGGGTTTTGCTCAGGTGAAAGTCTGCTGAAACACAGTGGGGATGATGCAAGGAGCCCTCAGATCCAACATTTGCTTCAGGGTCAAGTCATCCCCACAGCTCGGTCCTGGTGAATACTGACTGCAGAGTGGTCGATACAACCTGCCACATCCTTCTGCTTGGCAGAGTTTGGTCCATCTGGACCCATGTTGTCTTGATGTCAGATCTGCTTTCTTCATCACATTCCTTATGTCTGTTACAGCTATCCCCCTATTCCATTTTGTTTCTTACAGCTGTCCTCATACTCCATTTTGGTTTCGTTCTCCTCCTGTGGCTGCCCCTCCCTGGCTGTTAAGTTGTTTACCAGGGCCACTGCCCTTCTCAAAGGGAGGACCCCTTAAGTTGTTTACCAAGAGCCACTGCCTTTCTCAAAGGGATGGCCACTTGTGTTGCGTGCTAAGTGGGACCACTGCCCTGTTCAAAGCTGTTCAAAGGGTCTAGTACCTTGTTAGCACCTTGAGTTAAATCCTTGGTCTTTGCGTGATAGGTCGCAATAGGCAATGTCCAGAGCTGCAAGACCTAAATGTAGTTTGGAGATCCTCTGGGCATGAGTTCATAACTTACATGGAGCTTTTGAGTCCTGAGTATTATGGACTCACACCATATTGTCAGGACTCTGCCCAGCACGTCTCATTGTCACTGCAGTTTTTGCCCTTGTCTCCCCTAGTAATAAGGGAGCCTATCAGATACTGGCAGGACACTGCCTTGTGTTGCCATTTAAAAACAGGCATTTTTTAAAACAACATCAGAAAGGATTCCTGCATTGGCTGCCTGTCTGATCACACCAGGGGTTTGGGGGTCCTTTCCACGTCTTCGTTTTAGTTTCTGAGCGTACCCCGTTTTAAAAAAAAAAAACCCACGAAGAACGAATTGCTGCCTGAAGATCTCGCTGCTTATCGAGACCGTGACGAACCCTCCTTGCTTCGTTCTGAATGTTGCTGCTGCTACTGCCATTTGCTGCTGCCTTTGGGGACTGGTAATGAATCCCGTCTGTGAACTTCTATATAGTTTATTATGTATTACTTGTTAAGCTGCTCAGGCTCTGATTTCCCTCCCGCACACAGGACGCAAAGCTAAGACCGTTGGTCTGTGTCTTAAAACACTCCTTCGTTAAACTCCGTAGGGCGCTTAGGCACGCTAAATAATAGTTTGTGCCAGCCTGACAGCTCTGCTCTGTAGGTCATTGCGTTCGAGGCATCACTGTCTTTCGACTGTCATCCAACTGCTGCAGCCACCCATCCCTTGGTTCTTTTTGGGGCTCTGCCTAAGGGAGCTGTATTCCTGGACACATACCAACTCTGCCCTCTTGACTCCCTCATAGCATAGGTTTACCATAAGGTTATTAGCTTTTAGGTTTAAATAAGTCAATAGTTTGTGCTAAGACTTGTATGATCGAACTGTAAGTTTTCACCTGCCCTTGCATATAGGTTGCTTGTTTGTTCTTCCTAATGAAGTTGCTTTGTAGTATAGTTTTGCTTAGAATTGGGATTTGGTGTTGTTATTGCCTATCCATCTGGTAAGATAGATTTAAAAAGAGCCATTACCTGGTTGTATTGTACCTTTTGTTACTTTGTATAAGGCTGCTTGTCATTTTAATAAATTATATAAGGTTAGATAGTAGAAAGATTTTTTCTGTTTGAATTCGTCTTACCCAGCTGTTCACCTCGATCTCTCCCTGGAATTTCCGGTAGTCTGTTTCCACCGCTCCAATCTCCCCTCTCTGTTGTACTCTCCCGTCCTCCACTGCTTGGTAACCGCTTTGCTGCATTTTCCCCACTATTCGTGCTAACTCTGTCCCCAAACTCCTCAGTCTCTTGCTTTCCCCCCAGTGGGGGGGATCACTTGGGGGGGGAGGCTGCAAACCCTGCGTGACTCCAACCATCCTATGCTTGTCTCCTTCCATGTAAGCATCAAAAAAAAAAAAAGAAATGAATCGGAAGGGGCAAAGGGTTATGGGGGTCCCGCTTTGTTTGCTTAGATACCGCTCCCTCTAAATGCACCTTCTGTTACACTTCTCTGCTGACCTCTCCCATGTATCGCGCGTAGTGTGGCCCGCCGCTTCTCACTGCCCTCGCCCTACCAAGAGATTCACCATCCACGACTGCTACGCTTTCTTCACCCCGTACGTGCTACTGGAACTTCACCTGAAGTGCTTCTCCACTTGCTGCAACCTATTTTCTTCCCTCCAGACCGTCCTCCACCATTCTCCACGTGCTCTCTTCTCATCCGCTATGCAACGTTTTCACCGCCCTCCCTCTTGCTGCTCCCGGACTCCCCTTAATGCGCATCACGCTGCTTCTTTGTCCTCCCGACCCGTCTCCAGTCCCACACGAAGCCTAGGACTCTCTGGGATCTTCACCCCACACGCTCAGAGTCTCTCGCTGCTTGCAGCTGCAGCTGCCTTCTCACAGTGTGCCATTCTGATTACATTCACTCCCATGTTTCTGACCCATGCCTTAAAGTACACTCTTGCAGATAACTGCTTTAAGTCACCAGCTTCACAATTAAGTCATATATTTTCTTTTATACTGTTACATGCATAATTTCACTTATCACCCATATTGTTATCATTCCATGTGATCAAATTTTACTTTGTGGTAATAACACCCCATTGGTTGCCTCCACTCTTCTGATTATATTTGTAATTTGCATGATGGCATTGTGTACATTGTGTAAGAAAAGTCTATAACCACTCTATAATACACTCTATCTAAATGTATTGACCATTTAATAAGAAGCTACCATTTTTACTTTGCATTTCTTTTGGTACATTTTGCCCATCTCACACTGCATCTAGAGTTGTTCCTTATATAAAGCTAGATGCTTATGGACTTATACTGTATCCCATTGTGCTGAAACCCACTCTGTACCTCCACTTGAACTCCCTGCACTGTTCAATAAGACATCACTCCCATCCACTTCAATTGTAAACAACTCTTATTCAACACACACATACATTATTTCAATTGTTAATCTCCCCACCACTTCCTTTTTTATCTCCTTTACAAAAGAAATTATTCGCTACCCCTCCTGCTGTGAATGCTCCCAATAATCCCATATATCTGCGCGCTGGACACCTTACAGAACCCCTCATAGTCATCACTTTATTTGCTACACCAGGCGACATGGATTGAGGGTTCTTTTGCTTTTTGACAGTGTTTCAATAAATAACTTCTCGATCATAATTACATTATTTTTAAATGACAAGTGTGATTTAACAGATAGCTAAGGGTTAATGTCTTTTCACCGTAAAGTTAAACAAAGAACCAACATCTGACAAAGGACAACAGAAACGATTTTAAAAGCTTAAGGGAGAATTTGTGCGTCTTTTTTCTTGGGTCTGTGTCTTTTGGTCTGTTCTTCAGTTAAGGAAAAAATTCTTTCTATCTCCCTAATCTTCTGTTTCCAACTTTTAATACAGTAGAAAAAACATAGTTTTATGTGTGTAGCTTGCTGAATGTTTCAAACTCTATCTTTTTAATCTATTATCATTTTTTTCTTGTTAAGCAAGTGTATCCTGTATGATGTCATTCTTGATACAGAAAATTTTGATGTCTTTTTCGTATTTTTTTTTATATAAAGTTTTCTTTAAGAGATCTTGTGCGTTTTCTCTTGGCTAGCTATGGAACTAAGACGGAATTTTCGTGTTAGATCTACCGAGTAAGCTCTGCAGCACCAGGAATTTGTGGAGGGGAAAGAGAGATAGAATCATTTCGTTTTCCTTGTATTTGGGTTTGTGCTTCTTGTTGGAATTAGAGGAAACATATGTTCTTTGGTATTTGTGATGGAAGAGATCATTCAATACTTCTCAGTAGCCAGAGAGGAAGTTGTGGGAGGAGGGGAAGGGAAGGGAGTATCTCTGCGGT